>NW_027522462.1:0-124654 GCF_052094955.1 Ictidomys tridecemlineatus | reverse complement strand
CTCCAACACTCCTTCTGCACCCCAGTCTCCAAAATTCGCTACGTGCAAGGATCCTTCCGGACCCCAGTCTCCAACCTCTGCTCTCAGCAACAGTCCTTCTGCTCCACAGTCTCCAAACTCTGCCCTCTATTAGATCCTTCTGCCCTCTAGTTTCCAAACTCTGCTCTCTATAACATTCCTTCTCCACCCAAGTCTCCAACCTCTGTTCTCTGCAACAGTCCTTCTGCTCCCAGTCTCCGAGATCTGTTCTCTTTAACTGTCCTTCTGTTTCACAGGTTTCACAGTCTCCAATCTCTGCTCTTTGTAAATGTCCTTCTACGCTCCAGTCTCCAACTTATGCTTTCTGTATCAGTCTGCCTGAACCCCAGTCTCCAAAATATGTTCTCTGTATCTATCCTTTGCACCTCAGTCTCCAACCTATGCTCTTTGTAAGAGTCCTTCTGCACTCCAGTCTCCAACCTCTGCTCTAGGTAACAGTCGTATACCGCAGTCTCCAAACTCTGCTCTCTGTAAGGTTCTTTCAGAACCTTAATTTCCAAACTCTGCTTCCTGTAACAGTTTTTCTGCACCTGAGTCTCCAAACTCTGCTCTCTGTAACCGTCTTTCTACACACCAGTCTCCAATCACTGCTCTCTGTAAAAGTCCACCTGTACCTCAGTCTGAAACCTCTGCTCTCCACGATTCTTCTGCACCCCAGTCTCCAACCACTGCTCTCTGTAACAGTCCACCTGCAGCTCAGTCTCCAACCTCTGCTCTCTGTAAGATCCTTCAGCAACTTAGTCTCCAAACACTGCTCTCTATAACAGTCCTTCCGCACCCCAGTCTCCAACCTATTCTCTCTGTAACAGGCCTTCTGCACAAATGTCTCCAAATTCTGCTCTATGCAACGATTATTCTGCACGCCTGTCTCCAACCTCTGCTCTCTGCAATGATCCTACTAAAACCCAGTCTCCAACCTCTCATATCTGAAACAGTTTATCTGCACCTCAGTCTCCAACCTCTGCTCTCTGTAATAGGCCTTCTGCACCCCAGTCTCCAACCTCTTCTCTCTGCAATGATTCTTCTCCACCAAAGTCTCCAACATCTGCTCTCTGCAACAGTCCTTCTCCACTCCAGTCTCCAACATCTGCTCTTTGTAATAGTCCTTCTGCACCCCAGTCTCCAAACTCTGCTCTCTGCAATGAACCATCTGGACCCCCATATCCAACGTCTGCTCTCTGAAACAGTCCTTCTGCTTTACAGTCTCCAACCTCTGCTCTCTGTAAGATCTTTCTGCACTCCAGTTTTCAAACTCTGCTCTCTGTAAAATTTCTTCTCCACCCCAGTCTCAAACCTCTGTCCTCTGCAACAGTCCTTCTGCTCCCCAGTCTCCGAGATATGCTCTCTGTCAAAGACCTTATGTACCGCAGTTTCCAGCCTCTGCTCTCTTTAACGGTCCTTCTGCAATCCAGTCTCTAAACTCTGCTTTTTGAAGCAGTCCTTCTGAACCGCAGTCTCCAACCTCTGCTCTTTGTATCTATCCTTCCACACCTCAGTCTTCAACCTGTGCTTTCTGTAACATTCCTTCTGCACCCCAGTCTCCAACCTCTTCTCTCTGTAACAGTCCTTCTATATCGCAGTCTCCAACCTCTACTCTCTGTAATGGTCCTTCTGCACCCCAATTTTCAACCTCTGCTTTTTGTAACAGTCCTGCTACACCTCAGTCTTCAACCTTTGCTCTATGTAACAGTACTTCTGTACCTCAGTCTGAAACCTCTGCTCTCCACGATTCTTCTGCACCCTAGTCTCCAACCACTGCTCTCTGTAATAGTCCACCTGCACCTCAGTCTCCAACATCTTCTCTCTGTAAGTTCCTTCAGCAAACCAGTCTCCAACCTTTGCTCTCTGTAACAGTTTTTCTGTACCCAACTCTCCAACCTCTCCTCTCTGTAACAGGCCTTCTGAACTCCAGTCTCGAAACTCTGCTCTCTACAATGATCCTTCTGCACCGCAGTCTCCAACCTTTGCTCTCTGCAATAATCCTACTGCACCCCAGTCTCCATCCTTTGATCTCTGCAACAGTCCTTCTGCACCTCAGTCTACAAATTCTTCTCTCTGTAAGATCCTTCTGTAACCCTGTCTCCAACCTCTGCTCTCTGTAAAAGTCCTTCTGCACCCCAGTCTCCAACATCTTCTCTTTGCAAGAGTCATTCTGCTGCCCAGTCTCAAAACTCTACTCTCTGCAACAGTCCTTCTGCACCCGAGTTACCAAAATCTGCTCTCTACTACAGTACTTCTGCACTCCAATCTTCAACCACTGCTCTCTGTAACAGTCCTCCTGTAGTGCAGTATCTAACCTCTGGTCTCTGTAACGGTCTTTCTGAACCCCAGACTCCAATTGTTGCTTTCTGTATCAGTCCTTCTCTACCCCAGTTTCCAACCTCTGCTCTCTGTAAGAGTCCTTCTGAACCTCAGTCTTCAACCTCTGATCTCTGCAACAGCCTTCTGCACCTCAGTCTCCAAATTCTGCTTTCTGTAAGATCCTTCTGCACCCCTGTATTTAACCTCTGCTCTCTGAAACTGTCTTTCTGATCCTGAGTCTCCAAACTCTGCTCTCTGTAACTGGACTTCTGCACCTCAGTCTCCAACCTCTGCTCTCTGCAACAGTCCTTCTGCACCCCAGTCTCCAACGTCTTCTTTCTATAACAGTCCTCCTGGACCCTAGTTACCAACATCTGCTCTCTGCAAAAGTCCTTCTGCAGGCCATTCTCAAACATCTGCTCTCTGCAACAGTCATTCTGCACCTCAGTCTGAAAACTCTGCTCTCTGCAACGACCCTTCTGCACCCCAGTCTCATACCTCTTCTCTCTGTGACAGTCCTTCTGCACCTCAGTCTCCCAACTCTGCCCTCTGTTTGATCCTTCTGCAACCCAAAATTTAAACTTCTGCTTTCTGTAAGATCCTTCTGCACCCCTGTATTTAACCTCTGCTCTCTGAAACTGTCCTTCTGATCCTGAGTCTCCAAACTCTGCTCTCTGTAACTGGACTTCTGCACCTCAGTCTCCAACCTCTGCTCTCTTTAACAGTCCTTTTGCACCTCAGTCTCCAAATTCTGCTCCCTTTAAGATCCTTCTGCACCGCTGTCTTCAACCTCTGCTCTCCGCAACAATGCTTCTGCACCCCAGTCTCCAAACTCTACTCTCTGCAACAGTCCTTCGGCAACCTAGTTACCAACATTAGCTCTCTTTTACAGTCCTTGTGCACCCCAGTCTCAAACCTCTGCTGTCTGTAACAGTCCTCTTGTACTGCAAAATCCAAACTCTGCTCTCTGTAACTGTCCTTCTTCACATCAGACTCCAAACTCTGCTCTCTGTATCAGTCAATCTGCACATCAGTCTCTAAAATCTGGTCTCTGCAACGATCCTTCTGGACCCCAGTTACCAAACTTCTGCTCTCTGCAACAGTCCTTCTGCACAACAGTCTCCAGACTCTGTTCTCTGTAAGATCCTTCTGCACTCCAGTTTTTAAACTCTGCTCTCTGTAACATTCCTACTCCACCCCAGTCTCCAACTTCTGTCCTCTGCAACAGTCCTGCTACTCCTCAGTCTCCGAGATCTGCTCTGTGTAACAGTCCTTCTATACCGCAGTCTCTAACCTCTGCTCTCTGTAACGGTCCTTCTACACCCCAATTTCAAACCTCTGCTTTCTGTAACAGTACTTTTGCACCTCAGTCTCCAAACTCTGCTCTCTGTAACACTCCTTCTACACCTCAGGTTCCAACCTGTGCTCTCTGTAACATTTCTTCTGCACACCAGTCTCCAACCTTGTTCTCTACAACAGTCCTTCTGTACTGCAGTCTCGAACCGCTGTTTTCTGTAAGGGTCCTTTTGCAACCCATTCTCCCACCTCTACTTTCTCTATAAGTCCTTTTAGACCACAGTCTTCAAACTCTGCTCTCTGTAACCATCATTCTGCATCTCACTCTGCAACCTCTAATCTCTGAAACAGTCCTTCTGCAACCAGTCTTCAAACTCTGCTCTCTGCAACAGTCCTTCTGCACCCCAGTCTCCATCCTCTGCTCTCTGCAACAGTCCTTCTCCACCCCAGTCTCCAAACTCTACTCTCTTTAACAGTCCGTCTGTACTCCAATCTCCAACCTCTGCTCTCGGTAAGGGTCCTTCTGCACCCAGTCTCCAAACTCTGCTTTCTGTATCAGTCCTTCTGCACTCCAGTCTCTAACCTGTGCTCTCTGTAACAGTCTTTCTGAACCTCAGACTCCAACCTCTGCTCTCTGATACAGTCCTTCAGCTCCCCAATCTCCAAACTCCTCTCTGCACAGTTCTTCTGCATGTCAGTGTCAAAACTCTGCTCTCTGTAAGATCCTTCTGAAACCCAGTCTCCAACCTCTACTTTCTTCAATGGTCCTTCTGTAAACCAGTCTCCAACCTCTGTTCTCTACAACAGTCATTCTGCACCCCAGTCTCCAACATTTGCTCTCTGTAAGAGTCTTTCAGTCTCCAACCTCTGTTCTCTGTAAGGGTCCTTTTGCACCCCAGTCTTAAACCTCTGCTTTCTGTATCAGTCCTTCTGCACTGCAGTCTCCAAACACTGCTCTCTCCAAGAATCCTTCTGCACCTCAGTCTCCAACCTCTGCTCTCTCCGACAGTCCTTCTGTACCTGATTCTCCAAACTCTGCTCTCTGTAAGATTATTTTGCAACCCAGTCTCCAAACTCTGATCTATGTAACTGTTCGTCTGCATCTCAGTCTCCAAGAACTGCTCTCTGTAACAGGCCTTCTTCACCCCAGTCTCTAAACTCTGCTGTATGTAACAGGCCTTTTGCACCGAGTCTCCAAACTCTTCTCTCTTCAATAATCCTTCTCTACCCCAGTCTCCAACCTCTGCTATCAGCAACAGTCTTTTGCACCCCAGTCTCCAACCTATGCTCCGTGTAAGATCCTTCTACACAGCTGTATCTAACTTCTGCCCTTTGTAACACTCCTCTGTACACCAGTCTCTAAATTCTGCTCTCTGTAAGGGTCCTTCTGCACCTCAGTCTCGAACTTCTGCTCTCTGCATCACTTCTTCTGAACCCCAGTCTCCTAACTTTGCTCTCTGCAACAGTTTTTCTGCACCTCAGTCTTTAACCTGTGCTCTCTGTAAAAGTCCTTCTGCACCACAGGCTCCAAACACTGCTCTCTCCAACGATCCTTCTGTACCTCAGTCTTCAACCTCTCCTCTCTCTAACAGTCCTTCTGTACCTCATTCTCCAACCTCTTCTCTCTGTAAGATTCTTTTGCAGCCCAGTCTCCAAACTCTGATCTCTGTAACAGTTCTTCTGCATTCCAGTCTTCAAACTCTGCTTTCTGTAACCGTCTTCTTCATCTCAGTCTCCATCTTCTGCTCTATGCAACAGTTCTTCTTCACCCAAGTCTCCAACGTCTTCTCTCTGAAAAAGTCCTTCTAAACCCTAGTCTTCAAACTGTGCTCTCTGTAACAGTCCTTCTACACCCCATTCTCCATACTCTGCTCGCCCCAAGGATACTTCTGCACCCCAGTCTCCATCCTCTGCTCTCTGCAGCTTTCCTTTTACACCCCAGTCTCCAGCATCTGCTCTCTGCAACAGTCCTTCTCCACCCCAGTCTCCGAAATCTGCTCTCTGTAACAGTCCTTCTGGACCCCAATCTCCAACCTCTTCTCTCTTTAACTATACTTATGCATCTCAGTCTCCAACCTCTGCTCCTTGCAAGGGTCCTTCTCAACTCAGTCTTCAAACCTCTACTCTCTATATCACTCCATCTGTACCCCAGTCTCCACCCTCTGTTATCTGCAATGATCCTTTTGCTCCCCAGTCTCCAACATCTGCTCGCTGCAACAGTCCTTGTGCAACCCAGTTTCCAACATCTGCTCTCTGCAAACAGTTCTTTTGTACCTCAGTCTGAAAAATCTGCTTCTCTGCAACAATTCCTCTGTACCCAAGTCTCCAACCTCTGCTCTCTGTAAGACCATACTGAAACCCAGTCTGCAACTCTGCTCTCTGTAACAGTCCTTCTGCACCCGAGTCTCCAACCTCTGCTCTCTGAAACAGGGCTTCTGCACCCCAGTCTCCAAGCTCTACTCTCTGCAACGATCCTTCTGCACCCCAGTCTCCTACCTCTGCTCTCTATAAGAACCTTCTGCACACCAGTCTCCAACCCCTGCTCGCTGTAACAGTCTTTCTGGAACCTATCTCCAAATTCTGCTCTCTGAACCGTTCTTTCTGCACCCCAGTCTCCAACCTCTGTTTTCTGCAAAAGTCCTTCTACACCCCAGTCTCCAAACTCTGCTCTCTGTAACAGTTCTTCTGTACCAGAGTCTCCAAACACTGCTCTCTGTAACGGTCCTTGTGCCCCCCAGTCTCCGACATCTGCTTACTTTGTCAGTCCTTCTGCACCCCAGTATCCAACCTCTGCTCTCTGTAACAGTCCTTCTGAACCTCAGTCTCCAACCTCTGCTTTCAGAAACAGTCCTTCTGAACCCCAGTCTCCTACCTCTGCTCTCTGCAACATTCCTTCTGCATTCTAGTCTCAAACCTATGCTGTCTGTAAAAGTCTTTTTGCACCCCAGTCTCCAAACTCTGCTCTCTTTAACGATCCTTCTGCACCCCAGTCTCGAACCTCTGCTCTCATCAACGATCGTTCTGCATATAAGTCTTTAACCTCTGCTCTCTGCAACGATCCTTCTGCAACCCATTCTCAAAACTCTGCTCTCTGCAACAGTCTATTTGAACCCCAGTCTTCAACATCTGCTTTGTGCAACAGTTCTTCTGTACCTAAGTCTGAAAACTCCCCTCTCTGTAATCCTCCATCTGCAACCCAGTCTTTAACCTATGCTCTCTGTAACTGTCCTTCTGTACCTCAATCTCCAATCTCTGCTCTATGCAACATTCCTTTTGCGCACAAGTCTCTAACATCTGCTCTCTTAAACAGTCCTTCTACACCCCAGTCTCCAACCTCTGCTCTATGCAACAGTCCTTCAACACCCCAGTCTCCATACTCTGAATGCCCCAACGATCCTTCTGCACCCCAGTCTCCAAACTCTGTTCTCTACATCAGTTCTTCTGCACCCCAGTCTCCAACCACTGCTCTCTGAAACAGTCGTTCTGTACCACAGTCTCCAACCGCTGTTCTCTGTAAGGGTCCTTATTCAACCCAGTATCCAACTTCTGCTTTCTGTATCAGTCGTTTTCAACCATAGTCACATAACTCTGCCCTCTGTAACCATCCTCCTGCAACTCAGTATGCAACCTCTGCTCTCTGCAACAGTCCTTCTGCATCCCAGTCTCGATCATATGCTCTCTTCAACAGTACATTTGTACCCCAGTATCCAACATCTGCTCTCTGCAACAGTCATTATTCACCCCAGTCTCCAAATTTTGCTCGGTGTAACAGTCCTTCTGTACTGCATTCTACAACCTCTGATCTCTGTAATGGAATTCTGCACCCGAGTCTCCAACCTCTGCTTTCTTTGTCAGTCCGTCTGCACCCCAGTCTCAAACCTCTGCTCTGTTTATCTGTCTTTCTACACTTTAGTCTCCTACGTCTGCTCTCTGCTATAGTCCTTCTGGACCCCAATCTCCAACCACTACTCTCTGCAACACTCCTTCTACATCCCAGTCTAAAACCTCTGCTCTCTGCAACAGTTTTTCTGCACCCCAGTCTCCAACATCTGCTCTCTGTAACAATCCTTCTGCACCTCAGTCTCCAACCTCTGCTCTCTGCAACGATCCTTCTGCATTTCAGTCGGGAACCTCTGCAAGCTGCAACAGTCCTCTTGAACACCAGTCTCCTACATCTGCTTCCTGCAACAGTTCTTCTGTACCTCAGTCTGAAAACTCTGCTCTCTGCAATAATCCATCTGAACCCCAGTCTCAAAACTCTGTTCTCTGTAACAGTCTTTCTGTAACTCAGTCTCCAATCACTGCTCTTTGCAACAGTCCTTCTACACCCAAGTTTCCATACTCTGATCGCCCCAACGGTCCTTCTGCACCCCAGTCTCCAAACTCTGTACTCTACATCGGTTCTTCTGCAACCCAGACTCCAACCTCTGCTCTCTGTAACAGTCCTTCTGTACCACAGTCGCCAACCTCTGTTCTCTGTAAGGGTCCTTATGCACCCCAGTATCCAACCTGTGCTTTCTGTATCAGTGGTTTGAACCACAGTCTCCAAACTCTGCCCTCTGACCGTCTTTCTGCAACTCAGTCTGCAACCTCTGCTCTCTGCAACAGTCCTTCTGCACCCCAGTCTTCATCCTCTGTTCTCTGCAACAGTCCTGTTTCACCCCAGTCTCCAACATCTGCTCTCTGCAACAGTCATTCTGCACCCCAGTCTCCAAACTTTGCTCTCTGTAACAGTCCTTCTGTACTGCATTCTCCAAACTCTGCTCTCTGTAAGGGTACTTCTGCACCCCAATTTCCGACCTTTGCTTTCTGTGTCAGTCCTTCTGCAACCCAGTCTCCAACCTCAGCTCTGAGTAACTCTGCTTCTGCACCTTAGGCTCCAAC
This sequence comes from Ictidomys tridecemlineatus, assembly GCF_052094955.1. NCBI lineage: Eukaryota > Metazoa > Chordata > Mammalia > Rodentia > Sciuridae > Ictidomys > Ictidomys tridecemlineatus. The sequence continues at coordinate 116,134 of NW_027522462.1, read as the reverse complement.
CTCTGCTCTCTGCTACAGCCTTCTGAACCCCAATCTCCAACCTCTATTCTCTGCAACAGTCCTTGTACATCTCAGTCTGAAACCTCTGCTCTGTGAATCAGTCCTTCTGCACCCCTGTCTCCAACCTCTGCTCTCTGTAACAATCCTTCTGCACCTCAGTCTCCAACCTTTGTTGTCTGCAACGGTCCTTCTGGACCTCAGTTTCCAACTTCTACTCTCTGTAACAGACCTTCTTCACCCTGCAACCCAGTCTCCAAACTCTGCTCTCTGTAACAGTTTTGATACTCCCCAGTACCAAACTCTGCTCTCTGTACGAGGCCTTCTGCACCACAGTCATCAACCTCTGATCTCTGCAATGATCCTTCTGCACATCAGTCTTTAACCTCTGCTCTCAGCAACGGTCCTTATGCACCCCAGTTTTTAAACTCTGCTCTCCGCAACAGTCCTTCTCTACGCCAGTCCCCAACCTCAGCTCTTTGAAAGATACTTCTGCAACCAAGTCTCCAAAATCTACTCTCTGTAACAGTTCTTCTGCATCCCAGTCTCCAACCTATGCTCTCTGTAACATTTCTTCTGTACCTCAGTCTTTAATCTCTGCTCTCTGTATCAGTCTTTCTGAACCACTGTTTTTAAACTCTGCTCTCTGCAACAGTCCTTCTGCACCTCAGTATTCAACAACTGCTTTCTGCAACAGTCCTTCTACACCCCAGTCTCCAAACTCTTCTCTCTGGAACAGTCTTTCTATACCCCAGTCTCCAAAATCTGCTCTTTGCAACGATCCTTCTGCACCTTAGTCTCCAACGTCTGCTCTGCAACAGTCTTTCTACAACTCAGTCTCCAACCTCTGCTCTCTGAAAGATCCTTCTGTACCCATTTTCCAAATTCTGCCCTCTGTAACATTTCTTCTGCACCCCAGTCTTAAAACTCTGCTCTCTGCAATGGTCCCTCTGCACCCCAGTCTCCAACCTAATTCTCAAAAACAGTTCTTCTGTACCGCAGTCTTCAACCACTGTTCTCTGTAAGGGTCCTTCTTCACCCCAGTCTCCAAACTCTGCTTTCTGTATCAGTGCTTCTGCACCACAGTCTCCAAACTCTGCTCTCTGTAACAGTCTGTCTGCACCTGACTCTGCAACCTCTGCTCTCTGCAACATTCCTTCTGCACCCCAGTCTCCAATATCTGCTGTCTGCAACAGTCCTTCTCCAACCCAGTCTCCAAACTCTGCTCTCTGCAACAGTCCTTCTACACCCCAGTCTCAAAACTCTGCTTTTTGTATCAGTCCTTCTGCACCACAGTCTCCAAATTTTGCTCTCTGTAACAGTCCTTCTGCACCTAACTCTGCAACCTCTGTTCTCTGCAACAATTCCTCTGCACCCCAGTCTTCAACCTCTGCTCTCTGTAACATTCCTTCTGTACTGCAGTCTCCAACCTCTGCTGTCTGTAACAGTCTTTCTGCACCCGAGTCTCCAAAATCTGCATAATGTATCAGTCTTTCTGCACACCAGTCTCCAACCTCTGCTCTCTGTAACAGTCTTTCTGCACCTCAGAATCCAACCTCTGTTCTCTCCCAAAGTACTTCTGCGCCCCAATCTCCAACCTCTCCTCTCTGCAACAGTCCTTCTGCACCTCAGTGTCAAAACTCTGCTCTCTGTAGGATCCTTCTGAAACCCAGTCTCCAACCTCTGCTTACTGCAATGGACCTTCTGCACCTCAGACTCCAACCTCTGTTCTCTGCAACAGTCCTTCTACACCCCAGTCTCCATACTCTGCTCGCACCACCGATTCTTCTGAACCCAAGTCTCCAAAATCTGCTCTCTGCAACAGTCCTTCTCCACCCCAGTCTCCATACTCTGCTCTCTGCAACAGTCCTTATGCACCCCAGTCTCCAAACTCTGCTTTCTGTTTCAGTCCTTCTGCAGCCTAGTAACCAACCTCTGCTCTCCTTACAGTCCTTATTCACCTCAGTCTCCAAACTCTGCTTTCTGCAACCGTCCTTCTGCAACTCGGTCTCCAACGTCTGCTCTCTGCAACGATCCTTCTTCACCCTGGTATCAAAACTCTGCTCGCTGCAACAGTTCTTCTGAACCCCAATCTCCAACATCTTCTCTCTGCAACAGTTCTTCTGTACCTCAGTCTTAAAACTCTTCTCTCTGCAATAATCCTTCTGCACCCCAGTCTCCAACATCTTCTCACTTATACAGTCCTTCTGTAGCTAAGTCTCCAAACTCTGCTCTATGCACAAGTCCTTCTGCACACAAGTCTCCAACATCTGCTCTCTGACACAGTCCTTCTACACCCCTGTCTGTAAACTCTGCTCTCTGCAACAGTACTTCTAGACCCCAGTCTCCATACTCTGCTCCCACCAACGTTCATTCTGCACCCCAGTCTCCAACGTCTGCTATCTGAAAAAGTTTTTCTACACCGCAGTCTCCAAACACTTCTCTCTGCAACAGTCCTTCTACACCCCAGTCTACATACTCTACTCGCCCCAACAATCCTTCAGCACCCCAGTCTCCAACCTCTGGTTTCTACATCAGTTCTTTTGCACCCCAGTCTCCAATCTTTGCTCTCTGTAACAGTCCTTCTGGACCGCAGTCTCAAACCACTGTTCTCCGTAAGGGTCCTTATGCACCCCAGTATCCAACCTCTGCTTTCTGTATCAGTCATTTTGCACCACAGTCTCAAAACTCTGCCCTCTGTTCCAGTCCTCCTGCAACTCAGTCTGCAACCTCTGCTCTCAGCAAAAGTCCTTCTGCATCCCAGTCTCCATCCTCTGCTTCTGCAAAAGTCCTTTTGCACCCCAGTCTCTAACATTTGCTCTCTGCAACAGTACTTCTCAACCCAGTCTCCAAACTCTGCTCTCTATAACAGACCTTCTGTACTGCATTTTCCAACCTCTGCTCTGTTTAAGGGTACTTCTGCACCCGAGTCTCCGACCTCTGCTTTCAGTAACAGTCCTTCTGCACCCCAATCTCCAACCTGTGCTCTGAGTAACTGTCCCTCTGCACCTTAGTCTCAAAACTCTGCTCTCTGCTACAGTTCTTCTAGACCCCAGTCTCCAAACTCAACTCTCTGTAACAATCCTTCTGCACCTCAGTCTCGAACCTCTGCTCTCTGCAACGGTCCTTCTGTACCTGAGTCTCCAACTTCTTCTCTGTGTCAGTCCTGTACGCCTACCTCCGACATCTGCTCTCTGTAACAGTCCTTCTTAACCTCAGTCTTCAACCTCTGCTCTGTGTAACAGTCCTTCTGTACCCCAGTGTCCAACATCTGCTCTCCGCAATGATCCTTCTGCACCCAGTCTCCAAACACTGCTCTACGTAACAGTCCTTCTGCACCTCAGACTCCAAACTCTGCTCTACGTAAGATCCTTCTACAACCCAGTCTCCAAACTCTGCTCTCTGTAACAGCCCTTCTGCACCCCAGTCTCTAACCTCTGCTCTCTGTAACAGGCCTTCTGCACCCCAGTATTCAAACTCTGCTCTCTGTGACTATCCTTCTGTGCCTCAGTATCCAACCTCTACTCTCTGTAACAGTCCTTCTGAACCTCACTCTCCAACATCTGCTCTTTGTAAGTTCTTTCTGCAACCCAGTCTCCAAACTGCCCTCTGTAACTGTCCTTCTGCATGCCTTCTCTCAACTCTCCTCTTCGTAACAGGCCTTCTGCACCCCAGTCTTTAAAGTCTGTTCTCTATAACAATCCTTCTGCACCCCAGTCTCCAACCTCTGTGCTCTGTAACAGTCCTGCTGCACCTCTGTCTACAATGTCTGCTCTCTGTAAGATCTTTCTGCAACCTTGTCTAAAAACTCTGCTCTCTGTAACAGTCCTTCTGCACCTCATTCTCAAAACTCTGTTCTTTCAACACTCATTCTGCATCCCAGTCGCCAAACTCTCTGCAACAGTCCTTATGCACCTCAGTGTTTAAACTCAGCTCTCTGTAACAGTCCTCCTGCACCTCAGTATCCAAACTCTGCTGTTTGTAAGATCTTTCTGCAACTCAGTCCATAACTCTGCTCTCTATAACAGTCCTTCTGCACCCCAGTCTTCAAACTCTGCTCTCTGTAAAAGGCCTTGTGCACCCCAGTCTCCAACCTCTTCTCTCTGCAACGATAATTCTACACCTAAGTCTCCAACGTCTGCTCTCTGTAAGATAGTTCTGCAACCCAGTCTCCAAACTCTGCCCTCTCTAACATACCTTCTTCACCCCTTCTTTGAACTCTCCTCTCATTAACAGGCCTTCGGCACCCTAGTCTCTAAATTCTGTTCTCTATAACAAGCCTTCTGCACCCCAGTCGCCAACGTCTGCTCTCTGCAACAGTCCTTCTGCATCCTAGTCTCCAACCTGTGGTCTCTGCAAAAGTCCTTCTGCACCTCAGTCTAAAAACGCTGTTCTCTGCTACGATCGTTTTGCACCTCAGTCTCCAACCTCTACTCTCTGTAAAAGTCTTTCTGCACCTGGGTCCCCAACATCTGGTCTCTCTTAGATCCTTCTTCAACCCAGTCTCCAAACTTTGTGATCTGTAACAGTCCTTCTGGAGCCCTTCTCCACACTCTGTTCTCTGTAACACGCATTCTGCACCCCAGTCTCAAACCTCTGTTTTCTGTAACAGTCCTTCTGCACCTCAGTCTCCAAATTCTGCTCTCTGCAACAGTCCTTCTTCACCTTAGTCTCCAACCTCTGTTCTTTGTAATGGTCCCTCTGTACCCCAATTTTCAACCTCTGCTTTCTGTAACAGTCTTTCTGCACCTCAGTCACCAAACTCTGCTCTCTGTAAGAGTCCTGCTGCACTTCAGTTTCCAACCTGTGCTCTCTGTTACAGTCCTTTTGCGCCTCAGTCTGAAACCTCTGCTCTCTGCACTAACCTTCTGCACCCCAGTTTCCAATCACTGCTCTCTGTAACATTTGTCCTGCACCACAGTCACCAACCATTCCTCTCTGTAAGATCCTTCTGCAACCCAGCCTCAAAACTCTGCTTTATATCACAGTCATTGTGCACCCCAGTCTCCAAACTCTGCTCTCTGAAACACTCCTTCTGCACGCCAGTCTGCATTCTCTGCTCTCTGTAACGGTCCTTCTACACCCCAGTCTCACACCTCTGCTTTCTGTATCATAATTCTTCACCCAAGTGTCCAACGTCTGCTCTGTGTAACAGTCATTCTGCATCTCAGTCTCCAACCTCTGCTCTCTGCAACAGTCCTTCTACAGCCCAGTCTCAATCCTCTCCTTTCTACAACATTCCTTCTGCACCCCAGACTTCAACCTGTGCTCTCTGTAACAGTCCTTCTGCACCGCAGTCTCCCAACTCTTCTCTCTGTAACGATCCTTCTGCACGCCAGTCTCCAACCTCTGCTCTCTGTAACTGTTTTTCTGCACCTCAGAATCCAACAACTGCTCTCTGCAACCATCCTTCTGCACCCCTGTCTCCAACCTCTGTTCTCTGCAAAGATCCTTATGCATCCCAGTCTCCAACATCTGCTCTCTGAAACAGTCCTTCTCCAAACCAGTCTACAACTTCTGCTTTCTTCAACAGTCCTGCTGCAACCCAGTTTCTAACATCTGTTCTCTGCATCAGTCCTTCTACTCCCCAGTCTCCAACGTCTGCTCTCTGTAACAGTCTTTCTGTACCGCAATCTCAAAACTCTGCTATCTGTAAAGGTCCATCTGCACCCCAGTATCCAACATCTTCACTCTGAAACAGTTCTTCTATAAACCATTCTTCCACCTCTGCACTCTGTAACAGTCCTCCTTTATTGCAGTCTCTGAACTGTGCTCTCTACAACAGTCTTTCTGCATCCCAGTCTCCAAACTCTGCTTTCTGTATCAGTCCTTCTGAACACCAGTCTCCAACCTCTGCTCTCTGTAACAGTCCTTCTGCAACTCAGTCTCTAAATTCTTCTCTCTGCAACAGTCCTTCTGCACCGAAGTCTCCAACACCTGCTCCCTGCAACAGTCCTTCTTAACCCCATTCGCCAAACTCTGCTATCTGCAAAGTCCTTCTTCACCACATACTCCAAACTCTGCTCTCTGTAACAATCCTTCTTAACCTCTGTCTTCAACTCTTCTCTCTGTAACAGTCCTTCTGCACCTAAGTCTCCAACCTCTGCTCTCTGTATGATCCTTCTGCAACCCAGTCTCCAAACTCTGCCCTCTGTAACAGTCGTTCTGCATCCCTTCAGCAAACTCTGCTCTCTGTATCAGGCATTCTGCACCGCAGTCTTTAACCTCTGTTCTCTGTAACAGTCCTTCTGCACCCCAGTCTCAAACCTCTGATCTCTACAAAGATCCTTCTGCAACCTAGTCTCCAACATCTGTAATCTCCAACAGTCCTTCTGCACCTCAGTCTGAAAACTCGGTTTTTCTGCAACGATCCCTCTGCACTCCAGTCTTCAAACTCTGCTCTCTGTAACAGTCCTGTTTCACCTCAGTCTCCAACCTCTGCTTTCTGTAACATTCTTCTGCATCCATTTCTCCAAACTCTGCTCTTTGTAAAAGTAATTCTGCGCCCCAGTCTCCAACCTCTGCTCTTTGTCACAGTCTTTCTAAACCCCAGTTTGCAACCTCTTCTCTCTGCAACGGTCCTTCTGCACCCCAGTATTCAACTTCTGTTCACTGTAACACACCTTCTGCACCTCAGTTCCCAAACACTGACCTCTGCAATGGTCCTTCTGTACCCCAGTCTATAGCCTCTGCTCTCTGCAACGATCCTTTTGCACTCCAGTCTCAAACCTCCGCTCTCTGCAACAGTCCTTCTGACATCAGTCTGAAAACTCTTCTCTCTGCAAGGTGCCTTGTGCACCACAGTCTCTAAATTCTGCTTTCTGAAACAGTTATTCTGCAACTCAGTCTCCAACCTCTCCTCTCTGTAACAGTCCTTCTGCATCCATTTCTCCAAACTCTGCTCTTTGTAAAAGTAATTCTGCGCCCCAGTCTCCAACCTCTGCTCTTTGTCACAGTCTTTCTAAACCCCAGTTTGCAACCTCTTCTCTCTGCAACGGTCCTTTTGCACCCCAGTATTCAACTTCTGTTCACTGTAACACACCTTCTGCACCTCAGTTCCCAAACACTGACCTCTGCAATGGTCCTTCTGTACCCCAGTCTATAGCCTCTGCTCTCTGCAACGATCCTTTTGCACTCCAGTCTCAAACCTCTGCTCTCTGCAACAGTCCTTCTGACATCAGTCTGAAAATTCTTTTCTCTGCAAGGTTCCTTGTGCACCACAGTCTCTAAATTCTGCTTTCTGAAACAGTTATTCTGCAACTCAGTCTCCAACCTCTCCTCTCTGTAACAGTCCTTCTGCACCCCAGTCTCCATCCTCTGTTCTCTGTAAGATCCTTCTAAACCCCAGTTTCCTAACTCTTCTCTCTGTAACATTCCTTTTTCACCCCAGTCTCCAAGCTCTGCTCTCTGCAACGGTCCTTGTGCACGACAATCTCCAACATCTGTTCTCGGAAACAGTCCTTCTGCACCCCAGTCTCCAACCTCTGCTCTGGGTATCATTTCTCCTGCATCTCAGTCTCCAATCTCTGCTTTATGTAAGATCATTGTGCAACTCAGTCTCCAAATTCTTCTCACTGTAACAGTCCTTCTGCACCCCAGTCTCAAACCTCTGCTCTATGCAACATTTTGTCTGCACCGCAGTCTCCAACCTCTTTTCTCTGAAAGATCCTTCTGAACCCCAGTGTCCTAACTCTGATCTCTGTAACAGTCCTTCTTCACCCTAGTCTGCAACCTCTGCTCACTGTAACAATCCTTCTGCACCTCAGTCTCCAATATCTGCTCTCTGCAAAGGTCCTTCTGCACCCCATTCTCCAACTTTTGTTGTCTGCAAGTGCCAAGGTCAATGCTTGGCACCAGAATCACTAGCCACCACACAGCTTTGTAGATTCAAACAGGAATTCTTTATTCCAGCTCTCACACCACCTCCACACAGGTCCAGGGGCAATCGCGTTCTGCCGTCTCCCGCACAATTCACCTACTCCACGAGGCTATCTCCAAATCCCATTTCAATCTCACGAGAACTCAATGGGAACAAGCAGCAGGAACACCCTAATCCCAGCAATAGTCTTCAACTTCCAACTTCCCTAAAACCCATTATATTAAACTGGCAACGCTTTAAACTCAAGGAGCCGGTTACTTCCTCAAACCTGATCAACTCTAAACACGGTCCTTGAGCAAGGTCGCCTTATTAAAGCATGCATGCAATGTCCCATCGAATGTCCTCTAAGCAGCATGGGGTACGCTTGGCAAGGAAATTTCGATGCGTCATTCCTACTTGGTAATGGCCCTCAGCATCTCCCCCCTTCTGATTAATTAAACAACAAGCAATGTGGCTTAGGACCGTGCCTGGTAGGTTGTCCAATTCAACATGTGATTCTTACCCGTCATGGGAGAACTGACCTTTACATGTCAATTTCCTGTCTTAGGTTGAATCCACTGCAATCAGATCAACCCGTCCTGACTACCGGTCCAGCATTCAGCCATGCTTGTGGATAGGCCTATGCACCAGTGGGGGGGTGAGGTTCTTGCCTCACCTCTGTTGGCCCCCAAATTTAACCTTGGTGCCAGTGGGGGGTGAGGTTCTTGCCTCACCTCTGTTGGCCCCCAAATTTTAGACCATCACTAGTAGAAGGGAGGAAGATACAGAAATGCCATGACACCAAGCCAATCGACAGCTCCTTTGGAAAAATTGCGTCACTGGTGACACCATCAGCAAAGATGCCAGCATTACCACAATTAACATGGGGTGTGCTGGCAAGGGAATTGCATCACTGGCGACACCATCAGCAAAAATATGCCAGCATTACCACAATACCTTTACTTGACATTTGCACCAGACGATAGTTCACAATGCATGCAACTGATATATAGTCCAGGCAAGTTCTGCAGGCAGTTCAAAGTGGAAGAGTCTATCAATATGTCCATTTCCTCCCAAAGTCATTACTTGTTGAGTTATATTCATTGATGCATCAGTTTATACAGTTTACTGTGGTAGCTATCATAGAAGCTGTAGTTTGGTTTTCTTAATCTTCACTGGCACTGGGATGGAGATGAGAATTCTGCTGTTATGGATTTCAGTCAAATCATCTTCTTTTTCTGTAGAAATTGTTTTGGTTAACCTCTCTGGAATCCAAATCGGCTGCTGTTCTCCCTGTGGGAACACAAAAACAGAACCCCGACTCCAGACATAACTGGGTCAGGACCTTTCCATTGTCCTGTTAGAATATCTTTCCAAAGTACCTTAGGCTTATGTACATTTTTCGGATACATATGTCTTTCCGCAGCACTAAGTCCTGATGAATCCAAATTTAGAAAGTTTAGAGTAAAAAGGGTTATTTTAAGTTTATCTTTGGGGGATAAATACCCCTTTAAGATCCTTTTAAATTTAAGTCTTTCAAAAGCATTCTGCCTTACTTTTTAGAATTACTTTAGTCCTTATAATTTTTAGATGTGGTTTTAAACCATAGTTGTCTTAGCCTTTTGTATTTTCTATCTGAAATACCTTTACTTGACATTTTCAACCATTTTTTATCTTATTTCTATCTTCTACTTTTCTTCTAAGGTTTTTATATTTACCCTTAGTTGCTTTTTTCTCTCCTAGTTTTCTTTTGTTTCCTATTTTGTGGGTTTAAAATTCTTGTCTTTCTACATCTTTTTTATCTTCCTATATCTTTTTTATCTTTCTACATCTTCTCTCTCTCTTTTTAATCTTCTTTATCTAAATCTTTTATCTTATTATCTTCCCATTTTCATGGGTTATATATTTTTTTTATCCATCATGAAGGCATCTTAACCACCTTCAATTTAACCTTTTGAAGCCTTTTGCAACTTACTTAGACATTTTACAACTTTTTACTTTACCACACAAAGATTATCTCATCTCCCTCTTTTTGGTAATAGTTTGATGAGTAAAGCAATCTTTTTTCCGCCATGAAGGTATCTCAACCCCCTTCAATTTAACCTTTTAAAGCCTTTCAATTATCATCTATACTGAACTTTTAAATGTACTTTTTCACCACCTACAGCTTCACTCTCTAAAACGAGGCTTAGATTCTGTATAAATCGCTTTAATATTAGTTTAAATGGCTGCCCTTCAACCAAAGGCTTTTTTTAAACTCCATTAAGAAGCTTTGTCTCAATCTGTCATGTACAAATACCTTTTTTTTCTTTCTTCCTTTCTCAAGCTTATAAAGTAAGTCTAGTTTCCTCAAAATCTTTTTAAATGGCATTTACAACTTTTTACTTTACCATACAGAGATTATCTCATCTAGAAACATTTATTTAACCTTTAACCTTTTATATTAAAATATATTTCCACATCTTGAACCTTTTTATATCCCTTTTTTAACCGTTAACGCTTTTTATAAATTCACATTCTGAAACAACCCTTATAAAATTACTCCACTTTAATAAGATGAAATATTTTCATGTTTTCTAAGGTACTATTATACTGTAATTGAAACCCAACTGAAACTTCTTATACTCTTTGTATATAAATTACACATGATAGAATCTTAACACTTAGTAACCTTGTTTTAGCAAAGACACAGACCAAAGCAATAAACTTTTTTCTATTTACCAATTTATGAAAACACACATAATGTTTAAATATATTACCTTATGGAACTTAATAAGTAAACAGTACTTGATTTCATATTTAGTGGTTGATATTTTAACACTTTAGCTTTGTAAATGAATCAACTGTCTGTAAAAACCAAGATCTTAGACAAGTATAGTAAACAGAACTAGCCATCTCTTTCTTGTTGAAGAAAAATCCTTCTACAGGATACCATGATGGTCCTATTGATATACTTAATAACTCATCTTTAAAAAGCCATGGGCTACATTTTTGTACTGTATCAACATATGCCATAATTTTTCTTGGTCTCACTGGGGTGCCTCCTTCCTCTAACAATCTCTCTTCCACGGAGGCGAAAAACTTCAAACCTTGAGTCAACCATTTTCCCCAGTTTGCCTGAGAAAGTTCTAGGAACAGGCAACTTGAAATAAAAACAAAATAAATCAAAACAAGAGCACGTTGTTTTTTGAAATGGTCACCCATTTTTTTGCTCTCCTTCAGGATCGAGCAAATTCACTTACCCCCAAGCTTCAGACATCCTCGTACGGGCCACCAAAATGCCAAGGTCAATGCTTGGCACCAGAATCACTAGCCACCACACAGCTTTGTAGATTCAAACAGGAATTCTTTATTCCAGCTCTCACACCACCTCCACACAGGTCCAGGGGCAATCGCGTTCTGCTGTCTCCCGCACAATTCACCTACTCCACGAGGTTATCTCCAAATCCCATTTCAATCTCACGAGAACTCAATGGGAACAAGCAGCAGGAACACCCTAATCCCAGCAATAATCTTCAACTTCCAACTTCCCTAAAACCCATTATATTAAACTGGCAACGCTTTAAACTCAAGGAGCCGGTTACTTCCTCAAACCTGATCAACTCTAAACACGGTCCTTGAGCAAGGTCGCCTTATTAAAGCATGCATGCAATGTCCCATCGAATGTCCTCTAAGCAGCATGGGGTACGCTTGGCAAGAAAATTTCGATGCGTCATTCCTACTTGGTAATGGCCCTGAGCATGCAAGAGTCCTTCTGCATGTCAGTCTCCAACCTCTGCTCCCTGCAAAAATCCTTCTGCACCCCAGTCTCCAACCATTGCTCTCGGCAACATTTCTTCTGCACCTCAGTCTTCAACCTCTACTCTATGTAAGATCCTTCTGCCACCCAGTCTTCAATCTCTGCTCTCTGTAACAGTACATCTGCACACCAGTCTCCAACCTCTGCTCTGTGCAACAGTTCCTCTGCACCCCACTCTCCAACCTCTGCGCTCTGTAAGATCCTTCTGCACCCCAATCTACAAACTCTGATCTCTGTAATAGTCCTTTTTCACCCCAGTCTCCAACCTCTGCTCCCTGCAACAATCCTTCTGCACCCCAGTCTCAAACTTCAGCTCTATGCAACGGTTCTTCTGCATTCCAATCTTTAACACCTACTCTCTGAAACAGTCTTTCTGCATCCCATTCTCCAACCTCTGCACTCTGAAACAGTCCGTCTGTACCCTGGTCTCCAAACTCTGCTCTCTGTAACAGTCCTTCTGTACTGCAGTCTCCAACCTCTGCTCTCTGTAAGGTTCATTCTGGACCCAAGTCTCCAACTTCTGCTTTCTGTATCAATCCTTCTGCACCCAAGTCTCCAACCTCTGCTCTCTGTAACAGTCCTTCTGTATCTGAGTCTTTAACATCTGCTCTCTATAACAGTCCTTCTGCACTCCAGTCTCCAAACTTTGCCCTTTGCAACAGTCCTTCTTCACTCCAGTCTTCAACCTCGGCTCTGTGTAACAATTCTTCTGCAACCCAGTTTCCAATCTCTGCTCTATGCAATGATCCTTCTGCATCCCCATCTCCAACATCTGCTCTCTGCAACCGTCCTTCTGCACCCAAGTCTCCCACCGCTGCTCTCTGCAATAATCCTGCTGCACCCCAGTCGACAACATCTACTCTCTGTAACAATCTTTCTCCACCAGAGTCTCCAAACTCTGCTCTACGTAATATTCTTCTGCAACCCAGTCTCCAAACTCTGCTCTCTGTAACAGCCCTTCTGTACCCAGTCTCCAAACTCTGCTCTCTGTAAGAGCCTTCCGTACCCCAGTCTCCAAATTCTGCTCTCTGTATCAGTCCTTCTGCACCCCAGTCTCCATCCTTTGCTCTCTGAAACAGTCCTTCTGCATCTCAGTCTATAACATCTGTCCTCTATAACAGTCCTTCTGCACCCAAGTCTCAAAACTCTGCTCTCTGCAACAGTCCTTCTACACTCCAGTCTTTAACCTCTGCTCTGTCTAGAAGTCCTTCTGCAAACTAGTTTCAAATCTCTGCTCTCTGCAACGAATTTTGTGCATCCCAGTCTCCAACATCTGCTCTCTGCAACCGTCCTTCTGCACCCAAGTCTCCAACCTCTGCTCTTTGAAACGATCCTTCTGCACACCAGTCTCCAACCTCTGCTTTCTGCAATAATCCTACTGAACCCTAGTCGCCAACCTCTGCTCTCTGTAACAATCCTACTGCACCACAGTCTCCAAAATCTGCTCTACGTAATATTCTTCTGCAACCCAGTCTCCAAACTCTGCTCTCTTTAACAGCCCTTCTGTACCAAGTCTCCAACCTCTGCTATTTGCAACAGTCCTTCTGAACCTCAGTCTCCAAATTCTACTCTCTGCAAAAGTCCTTCTGCACCCATGTCTCCAACACCTGCTCCCTGCAACAGTCCTTCTTCACCCCAGTTTCCAACTTCTGCTGTCTGCAACAGTCCTTCTGCACCACAGTCTCCAAACTCTGCTCTCTCCAACAGTCCTTCTACACTCCAGTCTTCAACCTCTGCTCTGTGTAACAGTCCCTCTGCAACCCAGTTTCCAATCTCTTCTCTCTTCAACGATCCTTCTGCAACCCAGTCTCCAACATCTGCTCTCTGCAACCATCTTTCTGCACACCAGTCTCCAACCTATTCTCTCTGCAAAAATTCTACTGAACCCCAGTCGCCAACCTCTGCTCTCTGTAACAATCCTTCTACACCACAGTCTCCAAACTCTGCTCTACGTAATATTCTTCTGCAACCCAGTCTCCAAACTTAGCTCTCTGTAACAGCCCTTCTGTAGACAGTCTTCAACCTCTGCTCTCTGTAATAGCCTACTGGATCCCTGTCTCCAAACTCTGCTCTCTGCATCAGTCCTTCTGCACCCTAGTCTCCATACTCTGCTCTCTTTAACACTCTTTCTGCATCTCAGTCTCCTAACTCTACTCTCTGCAACAGTTCTTCTGCACACCAGTCTCCAACGTCTTCACTCTGAAACAGTTCTTCTCCACTAGAGTCTCCAACCTCTGCTCTCTGTAACAGTCCTCCTGGATTGCAGTTTCCAAACACTGCTGTCTGTAATGGTCCTTCTGCACCTCAGTTCCCAACCTCTACTTTCTATATCAGTCCTTCTGCACCCCAGCCTCCAACCTCTGCTATCTGCAACAGTCTTCTGCACCTCAGTCTCCAAATTCTACTCTCTGCAAAAGTCCTTCTGCACCCATGTCTCCAACACCTGCTCCCTGCAACAGTCCTTCTTCACCCCAGTTTTCCAACTCTGCTATCTGCAACAGTCTTTCTGCACACCAGTCGTCAAACTCTGCTCTATGTATCAGTCCTTCTGCACCCCAGTCTTCAACCTATTCTCTTTGTAATGGTCCATCTGCTCCCCAATTGCAACCTCTGCTTTCTGTAACAGTCCTTCTGCACCACAGTCTCCAAACTCTTCTCTCTGGAACGATCCTTCTGCACCTCAGTCTCCTACTTCTGCTCTCTGTAAAAGTCCTTCTGCACCTCAGTCTTTATTCTTTGCTCTCTTTAATGGTCCTTCTGAACCCCAGTATCCAATTTCTGCTCCCTGTAACAATCCGTCTGCACCTCTATGTCCAACGTCTGCTCTCTGTAACAGTCTTTTTGCACCCCAGTCTCAAAACTCTGCTCTCTGTAACAATCCTCTGCACCTACGTCTCCAACCTCTGCTCTCTGTAACAGTCCTTCTGAACCCTAGTCTCCAACATCTGCTCTCTACAACGGTCCTTTTGCACCAAAGTCTCCAAACTCTGCTCTCTCTAACAGTCTTTCTGTACCGCAGTCTCCAAACTCTTCTCTCTATAACTTTCCTTCTGCACCCCAATTGCCAAACTCTGCTTTCTGTAACAGTTCTTCTGCACCTCAGATTCAAACCTGTGCTCTCTGTAACAGTCCTTCTAAGCCTCAGTCTGAAACCTCTTCTCTCTGCAACGATCTTTCTGCACCCCAGTCTCCAAAATGTGCTTTCTGTAACAATCCTTCTGCACCGCAGTCTCCAACCTCTGCTCTCTGTAACAGGTCTTCTGCACCCCAGTCTCCAAAATCTGCTCTCTGTAAGAGGCCTGGTGCTCCCCAGTCTCCAAACTTTTCTTTCTGAAACGATCCTTCTGCACCTCAGTCTCCAACCTCTGTTCTCTGCAACAATCCTTCTGCACCACAGTTTCCAACCTCTGAACTTTGTAACAGTCCTTCTGCACCCCAGTCTCCAAACTCTTTTCGCAACTTCAGTACTTCTACACCCCAGTCTCTAACCTCTGCTCTCTGCAACATTTCTTCTGCACCCAAGTATCCAACCTGTGCTCTCTGTAACTGTCCTGCTGCACCCCAGTCTCCAACCTCTGCTCTCTGTATCATCCTTCTGCACCTCATTCTCCAACCTCTGCTCTCTGCAGTGACCCTTCTGCACCCAGTCTCAATCCTCTACTCTCTGTAAGAATCCTTTTGCACCCCAGTCTCCAACCTCTCTTCTCTGTAAGTGTCCTTCTACACTTAAGTCTCCAAGTTCTGCAATCTGTAACAGTCCTTCTGCACCCCAGTCTAAAACCTCTGAACTCAGAAATGATCTTTCTGCACCTTAGTCTCCAACCTCTGCTGTCTTTAATAGTCCTTCTGCACCCAGTCTCCAACATCTGCTCTCTGCAAGGATCCTTCTTATCCCCAGTCTCCAAACTCTGCTCTCTGCAATGGTCCTTCTACATCCGAGTTCCCAAAATATGCTCTTTGTAACAGTCCTTCTGCTCCTCAGTCTCCAAACTCTGCTCTCTGAAACAGTCCTTCAGCACCTCAGTCTCCAAACTCTGCTCTCTCTAATATCCTTCTGCAACCCATTCTCCAAACGCTGCTCTCTGTAAGACTCTTCTACAACCCGGTCTCCAAATTCAGCTCTCTGTAAAAGGCATTCTGCACCCCAGTCTTCAAACTCTGCTCTCTGTAACAGGCCTTATGCACACCAGTCTCCAACCTGTGCTCTCTGCAAGGATCCTTCTGCACCCCAGTCTCCAAACTCTGCTCTCTGTAACAGTCCTTTTGCACCCCAGGATCCAACATTTACTCTCTGAAACAGTCCTTCTGCACCTCAGTCTGAAAACTCGGCTCTCTGCAAAAATCCTTCTGCACCCGAGTTTCCAAACATTGCTCTCTGTAACAGTCCTTCTGAGGCTCAGTCTAAAAATGCTTTCTGTAAGATCCTTCTGAAACCCAGTCTCGAAATTGTGCTATCTGTAACAGTCCTTCTGTACCCCAGTCTGCAAACTCTGCTCTCTGTAACAGTCCTTCTGCAAAACAGTCTCCAACCTCTGCTCTCTGTAACAATCCTTCTGCACCTCAGTATCCAACCTCTGCTTTCTGCAACGGTTCTTATGCACCCCAGTCTCCACACTCTGTTCTCTACAACAGTCCTTCTGCACCCCAGTCTCCAAAATCTGTTCTCTGCAACAGTTCTTCTGCATCCCAGTCTCCAAACTCTGCTCTCTGCTAAAGTACTTCTGCACCAAAGTCTCCAACATCTGCTCCCTATATCAGTCCTTTTTAACCTCAGTCTCCAACCTCTGCTCTCTGCAGCATTTCTTTAACACCCCAGTAACTAAAATCTGCTCTGTGGAAAGTTCCTTCTGTACCTTAGTTTCCAACCTCTGCTCTCTGCAACGATCCTTCTTCACCACAGTCTCCAACCTCTGATCTCTGTATCAGTCCTTGTGCACCCCTGTCTCTAACCTCTGCTCTCAGTAGCAGTTCTTCTGCACCCCAATCTCCAAACTCTGCTCTCTGTAACACTCCTTCTGCACTCCAGTCTCCACCCTCTACTCTCTGTAAAAGTCTTTGTGCACCTCAGTATCCAACCTCTGCTCTCTGTAAGATCCTTCTGCAACCAATTCTCCAAACGCTGCTCTCTGTAACAGTTTTCTGCACCCCAGTCCCCAAACTCTGGTCTCTGTATCAGGCCTTCTGCACCCCAGGCTTCAAACTCTGCTCTCTTTAATAGGCTTTCTGCACCCCAGTCTCCAACCTGTGCTCTCTGCAACAATCCTTCTGCACCCCAGTCTCCAAATTCTGCTCTCTGTTTCAGTCCTACTCCACTCCAAGATCCAACATCTGATCTCTGAAATAGTCCTTCTGCAACTCAGTCTGAAAACACGGCTCTCTGCAAAAATTCTTCTGCACCCGAGTTTCCAAACTTTGCTGTATGTAGCAGTCCTTCTGAACCTGAGTCTACAAAATGTTCTCTGTAAGATCCTTCTGCAGCCCAGTCGCAAAATTGTGCTATCTTTAACAGTCCTTCTTCACCCCAGCCTCCAAACTCTTCTCTCTGTAGCAGGCGTTCTGCACCCCATTCTCCAATCTCTGCTCTCTGTAACAGGCCTTCTGCACCACAGTCTCCAAACTCTTTTCTCTGCAACGATCATTCTTCACCTCAGTCTCCAACAT
This sequence comes from Ictidomys tridecemlineatus, assembly GCF_052094955.1. Classification (NCBI taxonomy): domain Eukaryota; kingdom Metazoa; phylum Chordata; class Mammalia; order Rodentia; family Sciuridae; genus Ictidomys; species Ictidomys tridecemlineatus. Next base: position 98,819 of record NW_027522462.1, on the reverse strand, counting down.
CTTCTCTCTGCAACAGTCCTTCTGCACCCCAGTCTCCAAATTCTACTTTCCGTATCAGTTATTCTGCACGCCAGTCTAAAACCTCTGCTCTGTATAACAGTCCTTCTGTACCCCAATCTCCAACCTCTGCTCTCTGAAACAGTCCATCTGCACCCCAGTCTCCAACCTCTGCTCTCTGCAAACGTCTTATTATACCCCAGTCTCTAACATATGCTCTCTGCAACGATCTTCCTGCATCCCAGTTTCCAACGTCTGTTCTCTGCAACAGTCTTTCTACACCCCAGTCTCGAACCTCTGCTCACTGCTACAGTCATTCTGCACCCCAGTCTCCAACCTCTGCTCTCTTCAACATTTCTTCTGCACCCCAGTCTCCAACCTGTGCTCTCTGAAAATATCCTACTGCATCCCGGTCCTCAAACTCTGCTCTCTGTAGCGATCCTTCTGCACCTGAGTCTCCAACCTCTGCTCTCTGCAAGGATCCTTCTGCATTCCAGTCTCCCACATCTGCTCTCTGCAATGGTCCTTCTGCACCCCAGTCTCCAAACTCTGCTCTCTGTAACAGTCCTTCTGTATGGCAGTCTCCAACTTCTTCTCTCTATATCGGTCCTTCTGCACCCCAATTTCCAAACTCTGCTCTGTGTAACAGTCCTTCTAAGCCTCAGTCTGAAACTTCTGCTCTCTGCAACAATCCTTCTAAACCCCAGTATCCAAACTGTGCTATCTGTAACAATCCTTCTGCACCCCAGTCCCCAACATCTGCTCTCTACAACGGTTCTTCTGCACCCTAGTCTCCACACTTTGTTCTCTGAAACAGCCCTTCTGCACCCCAGTCTCCAATCTCTGCTCTCTGAAACAGTCCTTCTGCACCCCAGTCTCCAAACTCTGCTCTCTGCTACAGTACTTCTGCAACCCAGTCTCCAACATCTGCTCTCTGTATCAGTCCTTTATCACCTTAGTCTCCAAACTCTGCTCTCTGTAACAATCCTTCTGAACCCCAGTCTCCAAACTATTCTCTCTGCAGGGATTTTTCTACACCTTAGTTTCCAACCTCTGCTCTCTGTAAAAGTCCTTCTGCACCTCAGTCTCCATCCTTTGCTCCCTCTAATTGTCCTTCTGCACCCCAGTCTCCAATCTTTGCTCTGTGTAACCATCCTTCTGCACCTCTGTCTCCAAAGTCTGCTCTCTGTAACAGTCCTAATGCACCCCAGTCTCCAACATCTGCTCTCTGCAATGGTTCTTCGGCACCCCAGTCTCCAACCACTTCTCACTATAACGCTCCTTCTGCACCCCAATTTCCAACCACTGCTCTCTGTAACAGTCTTTCTAAGCCTCAGTCTGAAACTTCTGCTCTCTGCAACAATCCTTCTAAACAACAGTCTCCAAATGGTGCTATCTGTAACTATCCTTCTGCACCCCAGTCTCAAACATCTGCTCTCTGTAACAGGTTTTCTGCAACCCTGTTTCCAAACTCTGGTCTCTGTAACAGACCTTCTCCACTCCATTCTTTAACCTCTGCTCTCTGCAAAAGTCCTTCTACATCCAAGTCTCCAACCTCTGCTCTCTGCAACGATCCTTCTGCATCCCAGACTCTAACGTCTGCTCTCTGTAAGATCCTTCAGCACCCCGTTCTCCAAACTTTGCTCTCTGTAACAGTCATTCTGCACCTCAGTCTTTAACCTCATCTCTCTGCAACGGCCCTTATGCACCTCAGTATCCAACCTCTGTTCTCTTCAGCTGTCCTTCTTCACCCCAGGCTACAAATCTGCTCTCTGTAACAGTCTTTCTGCACCCCAGCATCCAAACTCTACTTTCTGTATCAGTCATACTGCACCCAGTCTAAAACCTCTGCTCTCTGTAACAGTCCTTCTGAACCTCAGTCTCCAACATCTGCTCTCTGCAAACGTCTTATTTTACCCCAGTATCCAACATCTGCTCTCAGCAACGATCTTTCTGCATCCCAGTCTCAAAAGTCTGCTCTCTGCAACAGTCGTTCTACATCCCAGTCTCCAACCTCTGCTCTCTGCAACATTTCTTCTGCACCCCAGTCTCCAACATGTGCTCTCTAAAACTATCCTACTGCACCCCGGTCTACAAACTCTTCTCTCTGTAGCGATCCTTCTGCACCTGAGTCTCCAACCTCTGCTCTCTCCTACAGTCCTTCTGCACCCCAGTCTCCAACTTCTGCTCTCTTCAACATTTCTTCTGCACCCCAGTATCCAAACTGTGCTCTCTGAAACTATCCTCCTGCACCCCGGTCTCCAAACTCTTCTCTCAGTTGAGATCCTTCTGCACTTCAGACTCCAACCTCTGCTCTCTGCAACAGTCTTTCTGCACCCCAGTCTCCAACCTCTGCTCTCTCTAACAATCCTTCTGCACCTCATGTCCAAACTCTGCTCTCTGTAACACGCCTTCTGCACCACAGTCTCCAACCTCTGCTTTCTGTATCACTTCTTCTGAACCCCAGTCTCCATCCTCTGCTCTCTGTAAGAATCCTTTGACACCCCTGTCTCCAACCTGTCTTCTCTGTAAAAGTCCTTCTGCACTTCAGTATCAAAATTCTGCAATGTGTAATGGTCCTAGTGCACCGCAGTCTCCATTCTCTGCTCTCTGTATCAGTCCTTCTGCACACAAGTCTCCAAACTCTGCTCTCTGCAACATTTTTTCTGCACCCCAGTCTCCAACCTGTGCTCTCTGTGACAGTACTTCTGCACCCCAGTCTCCAACATCTGCTCTCTGTAACAATCCTATTGCACCTCTGTCTCCAACATCTGCTCTCTGTAACTGTCCTTCGCATGCCAGTCTCTAAACTCTGCTCACTGTAACAGTCCTTCTGTACCGCAGTCTCCAACCTCTTATCTCTATAACGGTACTTCTTCACCCCAATTGCCAACCTCTGTTTTCTGAAACAGTCCTTATGCACCTCAAACTCTAACCTCTGCTCTCTGTAACAGTCCATCTAAGCCACAGTCCTGAAACCACTGCTCTCTGCAACAATCTTTCTAAACCCCAGTCTTCAAACTGTGCTATCTGTAAAATCCTTCTGCACTGCAGTCTCAAACATCTGCTCTCTGTAACAGGCCTTCTGCAACACACTCTCCAACCTCTTCTCTCTGCCACGATTCTTCTGCAACTCAGTCTCCAACCTCTGCTCTCTGCAACAGTCCTTCTGCACCCCAGTCTCCAACCTCTGCTCTCTGTGAGATCTTTCTCTACCCCGTTCTCCAAACTTTGCTCGCTGTAACAGTATTCTGCACCTCAGTCTCCAACCTCATCTCTCTGCAATGGCCCTCTCTGCACCCCAGTCTCAAACTTTTGTTCTCCACAGCAGTCTCTCTGAACCCCAGGCTACAAACTATGCTCTCTGTAACAATCCTTCTGCACCCCAGTTTCCAAACTCTACTTTCTGTATCAGTTATTCTGCAACCCAGTCTGAAACCTCTGCCCTCTGTATCAGTCCTTCTGCACCTCAGTCTCCAAAATCTGCTCTCCACAACAGTCCTTCTGCACCCCAGTCTCAAACTTCTGCTCTGTGAAAAAGTCCTTCTACAAACCAGTCTCCAACATCTGCTCTCTGCAACAATACTTCTGCATCTCAGTCTCAAATGTGTGCTCTCTGCAACAGTCCTTCTGCACCCCAGTCACCAACCTGTGCTCTCTGTAACTATTCTACTGCACCCAGGTCTCCAATCTCTACTGTCAGTAGCGATCCTTCTGCACTTCAGTTTCCAACCTCTGCTCTCTGCAACGATCTTTCTGAACCCCAGTCTCCAAGGTCTGTTCTCTGCAACCGTCACTCTGAACCCAGTCTCCAGCTCTGCTCTCTGTAACATCCTTCTCCACCCCAGTTTCCAAACTCTGCTGTAGGTGACATTCCTTCTGCACCCCAGACTCCACCCTCTGATCTTTGTAACAGTACTTCTGTACCGCAGTCTCCAATTGCTACTCACTGCAACATTTCTTCTGCACCCCAGTCTCCAAACTGTGCTCTCTGTAACTGTCTTTCTGACCCCAGTCTCCAACCTCTGCTCTCTGTAACGATCCTTCTGCACCTCAATCTCCAACCTCTGCTTTCTGCATCGACCCTTCTGAACCACAGTTTCCAAACTCTGCACTCTGTAACAGTTTTTATACACCTAGTCTCCAACCTCTTCTCTCTGTAAAAATCCGTCTGCACCACAGTCTCCAAACTCTGCTCTCTGTAACAGTCCTTCTGCACCTCGGTCTCCAAACTCTACTCTCTGTAACAGGCTTACTGCACCCCAGTCTCCAACCTCTGCTCTCTGTAACAGTTCTTCTGCACCTTAATCTCGAAAACTCTGCACTCTATAGCAGTCTTTTAAACCACAGACTTCAAACTCTTTTCTCTGCAACGATCCTTCTGAACCTCAGTCTCCAATCTCTGCTCTCTGCAACAGTCCTTCTGCACCCCAGTCTCCAGACTCTGCTCTCTGTAAGATCCTTTTGCATCACTTTCTCTAAACTCTGATCTCTGAAACAGTTCTTCTCTACCCCAGTCTCCAACCTCTGCTCTCTGTAACAGTCCATCTGCACAGAAGTCTCCAACCTCTGCTGTCTGCAACAGTCATTATGCACCCAAGTCTCAAACATCTGCTCTCTAAATTAGTCCTTCTGCACCTCAGTCTGAATACTCTGCTCTCTTCCAGGATCCTTCTGCACCTAAGTCTCCAACCTCTGTTCTCTGCAACAATCCTTCTGCACCCCAGTCTCCAAACTCTGCTCTCTGTAACAGTCCTTCTGTACCGCAGTCTCCAACCTCTTCTCTCTATAACGGTACTTCTGCACCCCAATTGCCAAACTCTGCTTTCTAAAACGGTCCTTCTGCACCTGAGACTCCAACCTCTGCTCTCTGTAACAGTCCTTCTAAGCCTCAGTCTGAAACCTCTGTTCTCTGCAACAATCCTTCTAAACCCCAGTCTTCAAACTGCCATCTGTAACAATCCTTCTGCACCCCAGTTTCAAACATCTGCTCTCTGTAACAGGTCTTCTGCAACTCAGTTTCCAAAGTCTGCTCTCTGTAACAGGCCTTCTGCACCCCAGTCTCCAACCTCTGCTCTCTGTGAGATCCTTCTCCACCCCGTTCTCCAAACATTGCTCTCTGTAACAGTCATTCTGCACCTCAGTCTCCAACCTCTGCTCTCTGCAGCAGTCCATTTACACCCCAGTAACCAAATCTGCTCTGTGTAACCATTATTCTGCACCTTAGTTTCCAAACTCTTCTCTCTGCAACGATCCTCCTGCACCCCAGTCTCCAACCTCTGATCTCTGTATCAGTCCTTCTGCAACACTATCTCCAACATTTACTCTCTGTAACGATCCTTCTGCACCTCATCTCCAAATTCTGCTCTCTGTAAAAGTCCCTTCTGCACCTCAGTCTCCAACCTCTGCTCTCTATAACAGTCCTTTTGCACCCCACTCTCCAACATCTGCTCTCTGCAACAATCCTTCTTCTCCCCAGGCTCCAATCTCTGCTCACAGCAATGGTCCTTATACACCCCAGTTTCTAAACTCTGCTCTCTGTAACACTCCCTCTGCACCCCAGTCTCCACACTCTACTCTGTGTAAAAGTCCTTCTGCACCTCCGTCTCCAAACTCTGTTCTCTGTAACAGGCCTTCTGCACCCCAGTCTTTAACCTCTGCTCTCTGTAACAGGCTTTCTGCACCCCAGTCTTCAACCTGTGCTCTCTGAAATGATCCTTCTGCACCCAGGTCTCAAAATTCTGCTCTCAGCAACAGTCTTTCTGCACCCCAGGATCCAACATCTGCTCTCTGCAACAGTCCTTCTGCACCTAAGTCTTATAACTCTGCTCTCTGCCACAATCCTTCTGCACCCCAGTTTCCAACCTTTGCTCTCTGTAATAGTCCTTCTGAACGTCAGTCTCCCAAATGCTCTCTGTAAGTTCTTTGTGCAACCCAGTCTCGAAATTGTGCTATCTGTAACATTTCTTCTGCACCCCAGTATCCAAACTCTGCTCTCTGTAAGAGGCCTTCTGCACTTTAGTCTCCAATCTGTGCACTCTGTAACAGGCCTTCTGCACCCCAGTTTCCAACCTCTGCTCTCTGTAGCGATCCTTATGCATCTAAGTCTCCAACCTCTGCTCTCTGCAACAGTCCTTCTGCACACCAGTCTCCAAGCTCTGCTCTCTGTAACAGTCCTTCTGCACATCAGTGTCCAGACTCTGCTCTCTGTAAAATTCTTCTTCACCTCAGTCTCCAAACTCTGTTCTCTGTAACAGGCCTTCTGCACCCCAGTCTTCAGCATCTGCTCTCTGTAACGATCTTTCTGCACCTCAGTCTCCAAACTCTGATCTCTGTAACAGAACTTCTGCACCCCATTCTCCAACCTCTGTGCTCTGTAACAGTTCTTCGGGTCACCAATCTACAAACTCTGCTCTCTGTAACGCTCCTTCTGCATCCCAATCTTCTAGTCTTCTCTCTGTAGCACTCCTTCTGCACCCCAGTTTCAATCCTCTGCTCTCTGTAAGAATACTTCTGCACCCCAGTCTCCAACCACTTCTCTCTGTAACAGTCCTACTGCACCTCAGTTTCCAACCTCTGCTCTCTGTAATGAACCTTCAGCACTTCAGTCTCCAACCGCTGCTCTCTGTAGCAGGCCTTCTGAAACCCATTCTCCAACCTATGATTTCTGGATCAGTCCTTTTGAAAACCAGTATCCTACCTCTGCTCTCTGCACCTGAGTCTCCAACCTCTGCTCTTTGAAACGGTCCATCTGCACCCCACTCTCCAAACTCTGTTCTCTGCATCAGTTTCTCTGCACCCCAGTATCCAACATCTTCTCTCTGTAACAGTCCTTCTGTACCACAGTCTCAAAACTCTGCTCTCTGTAACGGTCCTTCTGCACCCCAGTCTCCAACGTCTGTTCTCTTCAACATTCCTTCTGCACCTCAGTCTCCAACCTCTGCTGCCTGCAAAAGTTCTTCTACACCCCAGTCTCCAAACTCTGCTATCTGCAATAGTCCTTCTGCACCCGAGTCTCCAACCTCTGCTCTCTGTAACAATCTTTCTGTACCTCAGTCTCCAACCTCTACTCTCTGTCACATTTTTTCTGCATATCAGTCTCCAAACTCTGCTCTCTGAAACAGTCCTTAAGCACCCCTGTCTCAAATTCTAGTCCCTGCAACAGTCGTTCTACACCCCAGTCTAAAACTCTGCTATCTGCAACAGTCTTTCTGCACCTTAATCTCCAACCTCTGCTCTCTGCAGCGAACCTTTTGCACCTCAGTCTCCAACATCTGCTCTCTGCAACAGTCCTTCTGCACCTCAGTCTGAAAACTCTTCTCTCTGCAATGATCCTTCTTCACCTCAGTTCCCAAACTCTGATCTCTGCAATGGTCTTTCTGAACCCCATTGTTCAACCTCTGCTCTTTGTAACAATCCTTCTGCACCTCAGTCTCCAACATCTGCTCTTGAAAAATTCCTTCTGCACCTCAGTCTCTAACATCTGCTCTCTGCAACAGTTCTTCTGCACCTCAGTCTCTAACCTCTACTCTCTGTAACAGTCCTTCTGCACCTCAGTCTCCAACATTTGCACTTTGTAAGATTCTTCTGCAACCCAGTATCCAAACTCTGCCCTCTGCAACAATCCTTCTGATCCCCTTCTCAAAATTCTGTTCTCTATAACAGTCCTTCTAAACACCACTGTCAATACTCTGCTTTCCACAAAGATCCTTCTGCACCCCAGTCTCCTTCCACTGCTGTCTGCAACAATCCTTTTTCACCCTAGTCTCCAACCTCTGCTCTCTGTAACAGTCCTCTTGTAGTGCACTCTCAAAATCTGCTCTATGTAATGGTCCTTCTGCTCCCCAGTCTCCAACCTCTTGTCTCTGCTACAGTCCTTCTGGTTTGCAGTCTCCAACCTCTGCTCTTTGTAACAGTCATTCTGTCCCGCAGTATCCAACCTCTGCTACCTGTAAGGGTTTTTCTGCACCCCAGTCTACAACCTCTGCTCTCTGTAACAATCCTTCCTCACACCAGTCTTTAACATCTGCTCTCTGCAATGATCCTTTTTTACCTCAGTCTCCAACATGTGCTCTCTACAAAAGTCCTTTTGTGCCCCAGTCTTAAACATCTGCAGTCTGCAACAGTCTACCTGAAGCTCATTGTGAAAACTCTGCTCTCTGCAACGATCCATGTGCACCCCAGTCTCCCAAATCTGCTTTCTGTAACAGTCCTTCTGCACCTCAGTCTCCAAAATCTGCTGTCTGTAAGAGTGCTTCTGCACCCCAGCCTCCAACCTCTATGCGCTGTAAGATCCGTTCGCACCCCAGTTTCCAAATCTGCTCTCTGTAACAGTCCTTCTGCTCCCCAGTATCCAACATCTGCTCTCTGTAACAGTCCTTCTGTACCGCAGTCCTCAAACTCTGCTGTCTGCAACGGTCCTTAGCACCACAGTCTCCAACCTCTCCTATCTATGTCATTCCTTCTGCACCAGAGTTTCCAACCTCTTCTCTCTGTAACATTCCTTCTGCACCTCTGTCTCCAACCTCTGCTCTCTGCAACAGTTCTTCTGCACCACAGTCTCCAACTTATGCTCTCTGCAACAATTCTACTGCACCCCAGACTCCAAAATCTGCACTCTGTAACAGTCCTTCTCCACACCAGTCTCCAACCTCTGCTCTCTGTAACAGTCCTCCTGTAGTGCAGTCTCCAAAATCTGCTCTCTGTAACGCTCCTTCTGCTCCCCAGTCTTCAACCTCTGCTTTCTGTATCAGTCCTTCTGCACCCCAGTCTCCAACCTCATCTCTCTTTAAAAGTCTTTCTGAACCTCAGTCACCAAACTCTGCTCTCTGCAAAAGTCCTTCTGCACCCAATTCTCAAAACTCTGCTTTCTGCAACAGTCCTTCTACACCCCAGTCTCTAAACTCTGCTATCTGCAACAGTCATTCTGCACCCTAGTCTCCAAACTCTGCTATCTGGAACAGTCCTTCTGCACCCCAGTCTCCAAACTCTGCTTTCTGTAACAATCCTTCTGCACCTCAGTCTCCAACGTCTGCTCTCTGTAACAGTCTTTCTTTATCCCAGTCTCCAACATCAGCTCTGTTCAACAGTCCTTCTGCACCCCAGTCTCCAAACTCTGCTGTCTGTAACAGTCCTTCTGTACCTTAGTCTACAACCTCTTCTTTCTATAATGGTTCTTCTACACGTGAATTGCCAAACTCTGCTTTCTGGAAAAGTCCTTCTGAGCCTCAGATTCCAAACTCTGCTCTCTGTAACAGTCCTTCTAAGCCTCAGTCTTAAACCTCTGCTCTCTGCAACAATCCTTCTGCATCCCAGTCTCCAAACTGTGCTATCTGTAACAATCCTTTTGCACCCCTGTCTCCAACTTCTGACCTCTGTAAAATTTCTTATGCACCCCAGTCTCAAACTATGCTCTCTGTAACAGGCCTTCTGCACGCCTGTCTCCAACCTCTTCTCTCTGCAACAATCCTTATGCACCTCAGTTTCAAACCTCTGCTCTCTGTAACAATCCTTCTGCAACTCAGACTCCAACCTCTGCTCACTGTAACAGTCCATTTCTACCCTAGTCTCCAACATCTGCTCTCTTCAATGGTCCTTTTGTACCACAGTTTCCAAACTCTGCTCTCTGTAACAGTCCTTCTGTACCAAAGTCTATAACCTCATCTCTCTTTAAAATTCCTTCTGCACCTCAGTCTCCAAACTCTGCTCCCTGTCACAGTCCTTCTGCACCCAAGTCTCAAACCTCTGCATTCTACAACTGTCGTTCTACAAACCAGTCTCCAAACTCTGCCATCTGCAACAGTCTTTCTGCACCCCAGTCTGCAAACTCTGCTATCTGAAACAGTTTTTCTGCACCCCAGTCTCCAAACTCTGCTCTCTGTAACAATCTTTCTGCACCTCAGTCTCCAAACACTGCTCTCTACAACAGTCCTTCTGAACCTCAGTCTCTAAACTCTACTCTCTGTAAAAGTCCTTCTGCACCTCAGTCTCCAACATATTCTCTCTGTAAGATCCATCTGCAACCCAGTCTGTAAACTCTGCCCTCTAGAACAGTCCTTCTGCACACCTTCTCTAACCTCTGTTCTCTGTAACAGTACTTCTGCACGCCGGTCTCTAAACTCTGCTCGCTACAACGATCCTTCTGCACCCCAGTCTCCAACCTCTGCTCTCTGCAACAGTCCTTCTGCACCTCAGTCTGAAAACTCTGTTCTCTGCAACGATAATTCTACCCCCCAGTCTCCAACCTCTTCTCTCTATAACAGTCTTGCTGTACCACAGTCTCCAAAATCTTCTCTCTGTAAGATCCTTCTGCAACCCTGTCTCCAAACTCTGCTGTTTGTAACAGTTCTTCTGCACCTCAGTTTCCAACCTCTGCTCTGTGTAACAGGCCTTTTGCACTCCATTCTCCAAACTCTGCTGTCTGCAACAGTTCTTCTGCACCGGAGTCTCCAAACTCTGCTTTCTGTATCAGTCCATCTGCACCCCAATCTCCAACCTCTGCTCTCTGTAACAGTCCTTCTGCACCTCAGTCTACAAACTCTGCTCTCTGCAACAGTCCTTCTGCAACCCAGTCTCCAATATCTGCTCTCCACAACAGTCCTTCTGCACCAAAGTCTCCAAACTCTGCCTCTGTAACAGTCCGAATGAAAGGAAGTCTCCAACCTCTACTCTCTTCAACAGTGCTTCTGCACACAAATCTCAAACCTGTGCTCTCCGCAACAGTTCTTCTACACCACATGTCAAGTCTCTGCTCTCTGCAGCAGTCCCTCTGCAACCCAGTCTCCAACCTCTGCTCTCTATAACGATTTTTCTGGACCTCATTCACCAAACTCTACTTTTTGTAAAAGTACTTCTGCACCCCTTCTCCAAATTCTGCTCTCCGTGACAGGCCTTCTACACCCCAGTCTCTTACCTCTTTTCTGTATAACAATCCTTCTTCACTTTAGTCTCCAACCCCTGCTCTCTACAACGATCCATCTGCACCCCAGTCTCCAACTTCTGCTCTCTGCAACAGTCCATCGGCACCCCAGTCTCCAACATGTGCTCTCTGCAATAGTCCTTCTGCACTTCAGTCTGAAAACTCTTTTCTGTGCAATGATCCTTCTGCACCCTAGTCTCCAACCTCTGTCTCTGTAACTGTCCTTCTGCAACTTGGTCTACAACCTCTGCTCTCTGTAACATCCTTGAGCAAACTTGTCTAAAAACTCTACTCTCTGTAACAGTTCTTCTGAACCCCAGTCTCCAACCTTGGCTCTCGGTAACAGTCCTTATGCACCTGAGTCTCCAAACTCTGCTCTCTGCAAGAGTCCTTCTGCACCCAAGTCTCAAACCTCTGCTTTCTGCAACAGTCCTTCTACACCCAAGTCTCAAAACTCTGCTATCTGCAACAATCCTTCTGCACCTCAATCTCCAAACACTGCTCTCTACAACGGTCCTTCTGAACCTCAGTCTCTACACTCTACTCTCTGTAACAGTCCTTCTGCACCTCAGTCTCCAACATATTCTCTCTGTAAGATCCTTCTGCAACCCAGTCTGTAAACTCTGCCCTCTGGAACAGTCCTTCTGCACAGCTTGTCCAACCTCTGTTTTCTGTAACAGTCCTTCTGCACGCCGGTCTCAAACCTCTGCTCGCTACAATGATCCTTCTGCACCCCAGTCTCAAAGCTCTGCTCTCTGTAACAGTCCTTCTGCACCCCAGTCTCCAACCTCTGCTCTCTGTAACAGGCCTTTTGGACCCCATTCTCTAACCTCTGCTCTCTGTAATAGTGCTTCATCACCTCAGTCTACAAACTCTGCTCCCTGCAACAGTCCGTCTACACCCCAGTCTCCAAACTCTGCTTACTGTATCACTCCATCTAAACCACAATTTCCAACATCTGCTCTTTGTAAGAGTCTTTCTACACCTCAGTCTACAAACGCTGCTCTCTGCAACAGTCTTTCTGCACCCAAATCTCCATCATCTGCTTTCTGAAACAGGCCTTCTGCACCAAATCTCCAAATTCTGCCTCTGAAACAGTTCCTCTGCAACCTAGTCTCCAACATCTGCTCTCTGTAACAATTTTTCTGCACCTCAGTCTTCAACCTCTGCTCTCTGCAACGGTCCTTCTGCACCTCAGTCACCAAAAACAACTCTCTGTAAATGTACTTCTGAACCCCTCGTCAAAACTCTGCTGTCCGTAACAGGCCTTCTGCACCCAGGTCTCAAAATTCTGTTGTTTATAACAATCCTTGTGCACCTCAGTCTCAAAATTTTGCTCTCTACAACTATCCTTCTGCACCCCAGTGTCCAACCTCTGCTCTCTTTAACAGTTCTGCTGCACCTCGGTCTACAACCTCTGCTATTTGTAAGATTATTTTGCAATCTTGTTTAGAAACTCTGCTCTGTCTAGGAGTTCTTCTGCAACCCAGTCTCCAACCTCTGCTCTCTGTAACAGGATTTTTGAACCTAAATCTCCCACCTCTACTCTCAGTAAGAGTCCTTTTGCAACTCAGTCTCTAACTTCTGCTCTCTGCAACAGTCCTTTTGCACCTCAGTCTCCAAACTCAGCTCTCTGCATCGATCCTTCTGGACCTCAGTCTCAAAACTCTACTCTCTGTAACACTCCTTCTGCACCCCAGTCTGAAACTTCTGCTGTCTGCAAAGATCCTTCTGCACACCAGTCTCCAACATCTGCTCTCTGCAACAGTGCTTGTTAACCCCAGTCTCCAAAATCAGCTCTCTGCAACAGTCCTTCTGCACCCCAGGCTCCAACTTCTGTTCTCTGTAACAATCCTTCTTCACTTCAGTTACCAAACTCTGATCTCTGCAATGGTCCTTCTGCACCACAGTCTCCAACCTCTGCTGTCTGTAACAGTCCTGCTGCACCTCGGTCTACAACCTCTGCTCTTTGTAAGATCTTTTTGCAACCTTGTCTAAAAACTCTGCTCTCTCTAGGAGTTCTTCTGCAACCCAGTCTCCAACCTCTGCTCTCTGTAACAGGCCTTTTGCACCCAAATCTCCCACCTCTACTCTCTGTAACAGTCCTTTTGCACCTCAGTCTCCTACCTCTGCTCTCTTCAACAGTCCTTTTGCACCTCAGTCTCCAAACTCAGCTCTCTGCATCGATCCTTCTGCACCTCAGTTTCGAAACTCTACTCTCCGTAACACTCCTTCTGCACCCCAATCTCAAACCTCTGCTGTCTTCAAAGATCCTTCTGCACACCAGTCTCCAACATCTGCTCTCTGCAACAGTCCTTATGCACTCCTGTCTCCAGCCTCTGCTCTCTGCAACAGTCCTATTGCAACTCAGTCTGAAAAGTCTGTTATCTGCAACGATCCTTCTTCACCCCAGTCTTCAAACTCTGCCCTCTGTAATATTCCCGTTGCACCTCAGTCTCGAAACTTTGCTCTCTGTAAGATCCTTCTGCAACCCTGAGTACTAACTCTGCTCTCTGTAACAGTCGTTCTGCACCCCAGTCTCCAACCTCTGCTCTCTGCAACAGTGCTTGTAAACCCCAGTCTCCAAACTCTGCTCTCTGCCATAGTCCTTCTGCACCACAGGCTCTATCTTCTGTTCTCTGTAACAATCCTTCTTCACCTCAGTTGCCAAACTCTAATCTCTGCAATGGTCCTTCTGCACCACAGTCTCCAACCTCTGCTCTCTGTAACAATCTTTCTGCACCCCAGTCTCCAGACTCTACTCTCTACTACAATCCTTTTTCAAACCAGGGTTCAACCTCTGCTCTCTGCAAAAGTCTTTCTGCAACCCAGTCTCCAACATCTGCTTCCTGCAACAGTCCTTCTGCACCTCAGTCTGACAACTCTGCACTCTGCAACGATTCTTGTGCACCACAGTCTCCAAATTCTGCTTTCTGTAATAGTCTTTCTGCAAATCAGTCTCCAACCTCTGCTCTCTGTAAGATTCTTCTGCACCCAAGTGTCCAAATTCTGCTCTCTGTAATATTCCTTCTGCTCCCCAGTCTCCAACCTCTGCTCTCTGTAACAGTCCTTCTGCTCCACAGTCTCCAACCTCTGCCCTCTGTAACAGTCTTTCTGTCCCGCAGTATCCAACCTCTGCTACCTGTAGGGTTTTTCTGCACCCCAGTCTACAACCTCTGCTCTCTGTAACAATCCTTCTGCACACCAGTCTCCAACATTTGCTCTCTGCAATCATTCTTTTTTATCCCAGTCTCCAACATGTTTTCTCTGCAAAAGTCCTTCTGCACCCCAGTCTTCAACATCTGCAGTCTGCAACAGTCTACCTAAAGCTCAGTGTGAAAACTCTGCTCTCTGCAATGATCCTAGTGCACCCCAGTCTCCCTAATCTGCTTTCTGTAACAGTGTTTCTGCACCCCAGCCTCCAACCTCTATGCTCTGTAAGATCATTTTGCACCCCAATTTCCGAATCTGCTCTCTGTAACAGTCCTTCTGCTCCCCAGTATCTAACTTATGCTATCTGCAGTAGTTCTACTGCACCCCAGACTCCAAGGTCTGCACTCTGTAACAGTCCTTCTCCACACCAATCTCCAACCACTGCTCTCTGTAACAGTCCTCCTGTAGTGCAGTCTCCAAAATCTGCTCTGTGTAATGCTCCTTCTGCTAGCCAGTCTTCAACCTCTGCTTTCTGTATAAGTCCTTCTGCACCCCAGTCTCCAACCTCATCTCTCTTTAAAAGTCCTTCTGCACCTCAGTCTCCAAACTCTGCTCTCTGTCACAGTCCTTCTGCACCCAAGTCTCAAACCTCTGCTTTCTGCAACAGTACTTCTTCACCCCAGTATCCAAACTCTGCCCTCGGGAACAGTCTTTCTGCACACCTTCTCCAACCTCTGTTCTCTGTAACAGTCCTTCTGCACCCCAGTCTCCAATATCTGCTCTCTGCAACAATTTTTCTTCACCTTAGTCTGAAAACTCTGTTCTCTGCAATGATAATTCTGCACACCATTCTCCAAACTCTTCTCTCTATAACAGTCCTGCTGTACCACAGTATCCAAAATCTTTTCTCTGTAAGATCCTTCTGCAACCCTGTCTCCAAACTCTGCTGTTTGTAACAGTCCTTCTGCACCCACGTTTCCAACCTCTGCTCAGTGTAACAGGCCTTTTGCACTCCATTCTCCAAACTCTGCTGTCTGCAACAGTCCTTCTGCACCGTAGTCTCCAAACTCTGCTTTCTGTATCAGTCCATCTGCACCCCAATCTCCAACCTCTGCTCTCTTTAACAGCCCTTCTGCACCTCAGTCTACAAACTCTTCTCTCTGCAACAGTCCTTATGCAACCCAGTCTCCAATATCTGCTCTCCGCAACAGTCCTACTTCACCAAAGACTCCAAACTCTGCTTTCTGTATCAGTCCATCTGCACCCCAATCTCCAACCTCTGCTCTCTGTAACAGTCCTTCTGCCCCTCAGTCTACAAACTCTGCTCTCTGCAACAGTCCTTCTGCAACCCAGTCTCCAATATCTGCTCTCCGCAACAGTCCTTCTGCACCAAAGTTTCCAAACTCTGCCTCTGTAACAGTCCGAATGAAAGGCAGTCTCCAAACTCTACTCTCTGCAACAGTGCTTCTGCACACAAATCTCAAACCTGTGCTCTCCGCAACAGTTCTTCTACACCCCATGTCAAGCCTCTGCTCTCTGCAGCAGTCCGTCTGCAACCCAATCTCCAACCTCCGCTCTCTATAACGATCCTCCTGGACCTCATTCACCAAACTCTATTTTTTGTAAAAGTACTTCTGCACCCCTTCTCCAAATTCTGCTCTCCATGACAGGCCTTCTACACCACAGTCTCCTACCTCTTTTCTGTATAACAATTTTCTGCACCCCAGTCTCCAAACTCTGCTCTCTACAACGAACCTTGTCCATCCCAGTCTCCAACTTCCGCTCTCTGCAACAGTCCTTCTGCACCCCAGTCTCCGACATGTGCTCTCTGCAATAGTCCTTCTGCACCTCAGTCTGAAAACTCTCATCTCTGCAACGATTCTTCTACACCCTACTCTCCAACCTTTGCTCTCTGTAACAGTCCTTCTGTAACTTGGTCTACAACTTCTGCTCTCTGTAAGATCCTTGAGCAACCTTGTCTAGAAACTCTGCTCTTTGTAACAGTTTTTTTGCACCCCAGTCTCAAAACTCTGCTCTCAATGACGATCTTTCTTCACCCCAGTCTCCAATGTCTACTCTCTGCAAGAGTCCTTCTGCAGTCGTGTCTCCAAAAACTGCTCTCTGCAACAGTCCTTCTGCACCTCAGTCTGAAAACTCTGTGCTCTGCAATGATCCTTCTCCACCCCAGTCTCCAAACTTTGCTCTCTGTAACAGTCCTGCTGCACCTCAGTCTTCAAACTCTGCTCTCTGTAACAGTCCTTCTACACCCCAGTCTCCAAACTCTGCTCTCTGGAACAGTCCTTCTGCACCCCAGTCTCCAAACTCTGCTCTCTGTAACAGGCCTTTTGAACCCCAATCTACAACCTCTACTCTCTGTACCATTCCTTCTGCACCTCAGTCTACAAACTCTGCTCTCTGCAACAGTCTACTGCACCTCAGTATCCAAGCTCTGCTCTCTGCAACGATGTTTCTGCACCTCAGTCTTCAAATTCTGCTCTCTGTAAAAGTCCTTCTGTACCCCAGTCTTCAACCTCTGCTCTCTGTAAGATGATCTGAACCCTAGTATCCAAACTCTGCTCTCTGTAATAGTCCTTCTGCACCCCAGTTTCAAAAATCTACTCTTTCTAACAGTCTTTCTGCACCTCAGTCTCCAACTGTATCACTCCATCTACACCAAAATTTCCAACATCTGCTCTCTGTAAGAGTCTTTCTGCACCTCAGTCTACAAACGCTGCTCTATGCAACAGTCCATCTGCACTCCAGTCTCCAACATCTGCTCTCTGCAACAGTCCTACTACACCCTAGTTTTCAACCTCTGCTCTCTGCAACAGTCCTTCTGCACCCCAGTCTCTAAACTTTGCTCTCTGCAACGATCTTTCTAGACCCCAGTCTCCAACTTCTGCTCTCTGCAACAGTCCTTCTGCACACCAGTTTCCAACTTCTGTGCTCTGTAATAGTTTTTCTATACCGCAGTCTTCAAACTCTGGTCTCTATAACGTTTCTTCTGCACCCCAATTTGCAACCTCTAGTTTCTGTAACAGTGTTTCTGCACCGCAGTCTCCAAACACTGCTCTCTGTAGCAGGCCTTCTGCACCCCAGTCTTCAAAATCTGCTCTCTCCAAGGATCCTTCTGCAACTTAGTCTCCAACATCTGCTCTCTACAATGATCCTACTGCACCACAGTCTTTAACCTCTGATCTCTGCAACAGTCCTCCTGCACCACAGTCTCCAACCTCTGCTCTCTGTAACCGTCTTTCTGAACCCCAGTCTCCAAACTCTGCTCTCTGTAAGAGTCTTCCTACACATCAGACTCCAACCTCTGCTCTCTGCAACAGTCCCTCTGCACCTCATATATAAACTCAGTCTTTCTGTAGCGCAGTCTCAAAACTCTGCTCTCTGTAAAAGTCTTTCGGCACCCCAGTCTCCAACGTCAGCTTTCTGTATCAGTTTTTCTGCACCCCAGTCTCCAACCTCTGCTCTCAGTAAGAGTCCTTCTGCAACCCAGTCTCCAAATTCTGCTCTCTGCAACATTTCTTCTGCATCCAAGTCTCAATCGGTGCTCTCTACTACTGTCCTTCTGCGCCCCAGTCTCCAAACTCTCCTCTCTGTAACGATCTTTCTGAACCACAGTCTGAAACCTCTGCTCGCTTCAACGATCTTTCTTACCCCCATAATCCAAACTCAGCTCTCTGCAATGATCCTTCTGCACCCCAGTCTCCAAACTCTGCCCTCTGTAAGAGTCCTTCTGCACTTCAGTCTCCAATCTCTGCTCTCTGTAACAATCCTTCTGCACCTCAGTCTCCATTCTCTGCTATCTGTAACAATCCATCAGAACACCAGTCT
This sequence comes from Ictidomys tridecemlineatus, assembly GCF_052094955.1. NCBI lineage: Eukaryota > Metazoa > Chordata > Mammalia > Rodentia > Sciuridae > Ictidomys > Ictidomys tridecemlineatus. The sequence continues at coordinate 80,908 of NW_027522462.1, read as the reverse complement.
CCAACCTCTCTTCTCTGTAACAGGTCTTCTGCACCACAGTCTCCAAACTTTGCTCTCTGTAAGAGGCCTAATGCACCCGAGTCTCCAACCTCTTCTCTCTGCAATGATCCTTCTCCACCTCAGTATCCAACCACTGCTCTCTGCAACAGTCCTTCTGCACCTCAGTCTCCAACCTCCTCTCTCTGTAAGATCCTTCTTCACACCAGTCTCCAAACTTTGCTCTCTATAACAGTCCTTCTGCACCTCAGTCTCCAAACTCTGCTCTCTGCTATGATCCTTCTGCACCCCAGTATCCAACCTCTGTTCTCTGCAACAGTCCTTCTGCACCCCAGGCTCCAAACTCTGCTCTCTGTAACAATTCTTCTGTACCGCAGTCTCCAAACTCTGCTCTCTATATCTATCCTTCTGCACTTCACTTTCCAACCTGTGCTCTCTGTAATATTCCTTCTGCACCCCAGTCTCCAAACTCTGCTCTCTGTAACAGTTTTTCTATACCGCAGTCACCAAACTCTTGTCTCTGTAACGGTCCTTCTGCACCCCAATTTCCAACCTCTGCTTTCTGTAACAGTCCTTCTGCACCTCAGTCTCCAAACTCTGCTCTCTGTAACAGTGCTTCTACACCTCAGTCTCCAACCTCTGCTCTCTGTAACAGTCCTACTGAACTTCAGTCTGAAACCTCTGCTCTCTTCACAATCCTTTTGCACCCCAGTCTTCTAACACTGCTCTCTGTAACAGTCCACCTGCACCTCAGTCTCTAAACTCTGCTCTCTGTAAGATTTTTCAGCAACCCAGTTTTCAAACTCTGCTCTCTATAACTGTCATTCTGCACCCCAGTTTCCAACATTTCCTCTCTGTAACAGGCCTTCTTCACGCCAGTCTCCAAACTCTTCTCTCTGTAGCAGGCCTTCTGCACCCAAGTCTCCAATATCTGCTCTCTGGAACGATCCTTCTGCACCCCAGTCTCCAACATCTGCTCTCTGCAATGATCTACTGCACCTCAGTCTCAAACATCTAATCTCTGCAACTGTCCTTCTGCACCTCAGTCTCCAAATTCTGCTCGCTGTAATATCCTGCTGCACCCCTGTATGTAACCTCTGCTCTCTGTAACAAAACTTCTGAATCTGCATCTCCAACCTCTGCTCTCTGTAATACTCTTTCTGCACCCAAGTCTCCAAACTCTGCTCTCTACAACAGTCCTTCTGCACCCGAGTTACCAAAATCTGCTCTCTCCGACAGTCCTTCTGTGCCACAGTCTCCAACATCTGCTTTCAAAAACAGTTCTTTTGCACCTCAGTCTCAAAACCCTGCTCTCTGCAACGACCCTTCTGCACCCCAGTCTCCAAACTCTGCTCTCTGTAACAGTCCTTCTGCACCTCAGTCTCCCAACTCTGCTCTCTGGAAGATTCTTCTGCAACACAGTCTTTAAACTCTGCACTCTATAACAGTCCTTCTGCACAACAGTCTCCAACCTCTGCTCTCTTTAAAAGACATTCTGCACCTCAGTCTTTAACCTCTTCTCTCTGCAACGATTCTTCTCCACCCCAGTCTCCAACATCTGATCTCTGAAACACTGCTTTTGAACCCCAGTCTTCAAACTCTGCTCTCTGTAAGATCCATCTTAACCCCAGTCTCCAAAGTCTACTCTCTGTAATAGTTTATCTGCACCCCAGTCTCCAAACTCTGCTCTCTCTAACAGTCCTTCTGCACCTAAGTCTCCAACCTCTGCTCTGTGTAACAGTTCTTCTGCACCCCAGGTTCTAAAATCTGCTCTTTTGAACGATCCTTCTAGAACCAAGTCTGTAATGTCTGCTTTTTGCAGCAGTCCTTCTGCACCACAGTCTCCAAACTCTGCTCTCTGTAAGATCTTTCTGCACTCCAGTTTCCAAACTCTGCTCTCTGTAACATTCCTTCTCCACCCCAGTCTCCAACCTCTGTCCTTTGCAACATTTTTTCTGCTCCCCAGAATCCGAGATCTGCTCTCTGTAACAGCCATTCTGTTCCGCAGTCTCCAACCTCTGCTTTTTGTAACGATTCTTCTACACCCCAGTCTCCATCTCTGCTTTCTGTATCAGTCTGTCTGAACCCCAGTCTCCAACCTCTGTTCTCTGTATCTATCCTTTTGCACCTTAGTCTCTAACCTGTGCTCTATGTAAGAGTCCTTCTGCACCCCAGTCTCCAACCTCTACTCACGGTAACAGACCTATACCGCAGTCTCCAAACTCTGCTCTCTGTAATGGTCCTTCTGCAGCCCAATTTCGAAACTCTGCTTTCTGTAACAGTCCTTATGCTCCTGAGTTTACAAACTCTCCTCTCTGTAATAGTCCTTCTACACCTCAATCCCCAACCTCTGCTCTCTGTAACAGTCCACCTGCACCTCAGTCTCCAAACTCTGCTCTCTGTAAGATCCTTCAGCAACCCAGTCTCCAAACACTGCTCTGTATAACAGTCCTTCTGCACCCCAGTCTCCAAACTCTCCTCTCTGTAACTGGCCTTCTGCACGCCAGTCTCCAAACTCTGCTCTCTGCAACGATACTTCAGAACCTCAGTCTCCAAACTCTGCTCTATGCAATGATCCTACAGCACCCCAGTCTCCAAACTCTGATCTCTACAATAGTCCTTCTGCACCTCAGTCTCCAAATTCTGCTCTCTGTAAGATACTTCTGCACCCCATTCTTCTAGCTCTGCTCTATGTAACAGAACTTCTGCACCTCAGTCTCCAATCTCTGTTCTTTGCAACAGTCCTTCTGCACCACAGTCTCCAAACTCTTCTCTCTGTAAGATCCTTCTGCACCTCAGTCTCCTACCTGTTCTCCAGTTTCCAAATTCTTCTCTCTGTAACATTTGTTCTTCACCATAGTATTTAACCTCTGCTTTCTGCAAGTGTTCTGCAGCACCGCAGTCTCCAAACTGTGTCCTCTACAACAGTCCTTCTTCTCCCCAGTCTCCAACAACTGCTCTCTGTAAAGGTCCTTCTTAACCCCAGTCTCAAACCTCTGCTTTCTGTATCTATCCTTCTGCACCTCAGTCTCCAACCTGTTTTCTCTGTAACATTCCTTCTGCACCTCAGTCTCCAAACTCTGCGCTCTGTAACAGTTTTTCTATACCGCAGTCACCAAACTCTGGTCTCTGTAACGGTCCTTCTGCACCCCAGTTTCCAACCTCTGCTTTCTGTAACAGTCCTTCTGCAACTCAGCCTCCAACCTCTTCTCTCTGTAACAGTCCTTCTGAACCTCAGTCTGACACCTCTGCTCTCAGGCACGATCCTTCTGCACCCCAGTCTCAAAACACTGCTCTCTGTAACAGTCCACCTGCACCTCAGTCTCCAACCTCTCCTCTCTGTAGCAGGCCTTCTGCACCCCAGTCTCTAAAATCTGCTCTTTGCAATTATCCAACTGCCCCAGACTCTCCAACTTCTGATCTCTGCAACAGTCCTTCTGCACCTCAATCTCCAAATTCTGCTCTCTGTAAGATGCTTTTGCACCCCTGTATCCAACCTCTGCTCTCTGTAGCAGTCCTTCTGCACCTCAGTCTCCTACCTCTGCTCTCTTTAACAGTCCTCTTGCACCTCAGTCTCCCAACTCTGCTCTCTGTAAGATCCTTTTGCAACCAAGTCTTTAAACTCTGCACTCTGTAAGAGTACTTCTGCACAACAGTCTCCAACCTCTTCTCTCTGCAACGATTCTTATCCACATCATTCTCCAACATCTTCTCTCTTCAACAGTCCTGCGGCACAACAGTCTCCAAACTCTTCTCTCTGTAACAGTCCTTCTTCACCCCAGTCTCCAAACTCTGCTTTCTGCAATAATCCTTCTGGACCCCAGTATCCAATGTCTGCTCTCTGCTACAGTTCTTCTGCACCACAATCTTCAACCTCTTCTCTCTGTAAGATCTATCTGCACTCCAGTTTCCAAACTATGCTCTCTGTAACATTCTTTCTCCACCCCAGTCTCCAACCTCTGTCCTTTGCAACAGTCCTTCTGCTCCCCAGTCTCGAACATCTGCTCTCTATACCACAGTCTCCAATCTCGGCTCTTCGTAACGGTCCTTCAACACCCCAGTCTCCTACCTCTGCTTTCTGTATCAGTCTTTCTGAACCCCAGTCTCCAACGTCTGTTTTCTGTATCTATCTTTCTGCACCTCAGTCTCCAACCTGTGCTTTATGTAAGAGTCATTCTGCACCCCAGTCTCCAACATCTGTTGTGGATAACAGTCCTATACCACAGTTTCCAACATCTGCTCTCTGTAAAAGCCTTTCTGCACCCCAATTTCAAAACTCTGCTTCCTGTAACAGTCCTTCTGCACCTGAGTCTCTAAACTCTGCTCTCTGTAACAGTCCTTCTACACCCCAGTCTCCAAACTCTGCTTTCTATATCAGTCTTTCTGAACCCTAGTCTCCAACCTCTGTTCTCTGTATCTATCCTTCTGCACCTCAGTCTCCAACCTCTTCTCTATGCAACAGTCCTTCTATACTGCAGTCTTCAAACTCTGCTCTCTGTAAAGGTCTTTCAGCAGCACATACTCCAAACTCTGCTTTCGGTATCAATCCTTCTGCATCCTAGTCTCCAAATTCTGCTCTCTCTAAGAGTCTTTTTCCACCTCAGTATCCAACCTCTGCTCTCTGTAACAGTCCTTCTGCACTCCAGTCTCCCAACTCTGCTCTCTGCAACAGTCCTTCCGTACCCCAGTCTGCATCTCTGCTCTCTGTAACAATCCTTCTGCCCCTCAGTCTCAAACCTCTGCTCTATGTAACAAGAATTTTGCACGTCAGTCTCCAACCTCTGCTCTCCGGAACAGTCCTTCTGCACTCCAGTCTCCAAACTCTGCTCTCTGCAACCGTCCTTCTACTCCCCAGTCTCCAACCTCTGCTCTCTGCAAAAGTCCTTCTCCACCCCAGTCTCCAACCTCTGCTCTCTGCAACATTCCTTCTGCACTTCAATCTGAAAACTCTGCTCTCTGCAAAAATCATTCTGCACCCCAGTCTCCAACCTCTGCTCTCTGTAAAAGTCTTTCTGCATCTCAGTCTCCAAACTCTGCTCTCTATAATGTCCTTCTGCACACCAGTCTCCAAACTGTGATATCTGTAACAGGCCTTCTGCACCCCAGTCACCAACCTCTGCTCTGTGCAAGAATCTTTCTGCACTCCAGACTTTAAGTTCTGCTCTCTGAAAGAGTCCTTCTGCACCCCACTCTCATTGCTGTCTGCAATGATCCTTCTGCACCTCAGTTTCCAACCTTTGCTCTCTGCAATGATCCTTCTGCACCACAGATTCTAACCTCTGCTCTCTGGAACCGTGCTTCTAAACCTCAGTCTCCAACCTCTTCTCTCTGCACCAATCCTTCTGCACCTCAGTCTCCAACCTCTGCTCTCTGTAACAGTCCTTCTGCACCTAAGTATCCAAACTCTGTTCTCTGTAACAGGGTTTCTGCACCCCAGTCTTTAACCTATGCTTTCTGTAACAGTTGTTCTGCACCCCAATCTCGAATCTCTGCTCTCTGTAAGATCCTTTTGCATCCCTTTCTCCAACATCTCCTTTCTCTAACAGTCCTCTGTACCCCAGTATCCAACCTCTGCTCTCTGTAAAAGTTCTTCTGCACCTCACTCTCCAACCTTTTCTCTGTGTAATGGTCCTTCTGTACCCCATTCTACAACCTCTGCTCTCTCTAACAATCTTCTGCACCTTAGTATTAAACGTTTGCTAACTCTAAGAGTCCTTCTGCACCCTAGTCTCCAACATCTTCTCTCTACAATGGTCCTTCTTCACCAAAGTCTCCAAACTCTACTCTCTCTAACAGTCCTTCTGTACCACAGTCTCCAACCTCTTCTCTCTATAACAGTCTTTCTGCACCTCAGATTCCAATCTCTTCTCTCTGTAACAGTCCTTCTGCACCTCAGATTCCAAACTCTGCTCTCTGTAAAAGTCCTTCTAAGCCTCAGTCTGAACCTCTTCTCTCTGAAATGATTCTTCTGCACCTCAATCTCCAAACTCTGCTCTCTGTAACTGTCCTGCTTCACCCCAGTCTCCAACCTCTGCTCTCTGCAGCGATCCTTGTGCACCTCATTTTCCAACCTCTGCTCTCTGCAATGATTCTTCTGCACTCCAGTCTCCTTCCTCGTCTCTCTGTAATAATCCTTTTGCACCCATGTCTCCAACATCTCCACTCTCTAAAAGTCTTTCTGCAACTCAGTCTCAAATCTCTGCTGTCAGAAATGATCTTTCTGCACCTAAGTCTCCAACCTCTGCTCTCTTTAATAATCCATCTGAACCCCAGTCTCCAAACTCTGCCCTCTGTAACAGTCTTATTGCACCTCAGACTCCAACCTCTGCTCTGTGTAACAGTCCTTCTAAGCCTCAGTCTGAAACCTCTTCTCTTTGCAAGGATCCTTGTGCACCCCAGTCTCCAATCTGTGCTATCTGTAACAATCCTTCTGCATCCCAGGCTCCAAAATCTGCTCTCTGTAACAGTTCTTCTGTACTGCAGTCTCCAACCTCTGCTCTCTGCAACAGTCCTTCTGCAACCCAGTTTCCAACCTCTGTCCTCTGGAACACTCCTTAGCACCCCAGGCTCCAAACTCTGCTCTCTGTAACAGTTCTTTTGTACCACAGTCTCCAACCTCTGCTGTGTGTAATGGTCCTTCTGCACCCAAGTCTCCAAACTCCCCTTTCCATATCAGTTATTCTGCACCCCAGTCTCCAAACTCTGCTCTCTGTAACAGTCCTTCTGAACCTAAGTCTCCAACCTTTGCTCTCTGAAACAGTCCTTCTGCACCCCAGTCTGCAAACTCTGCTCTCTGTAACAGGCCTTCTGCACCCCACTCTCAAATCTCTGCTCTCCGTAACAGGTCTTTTGCACCCTAGTCTCCAACCACTTCTCTCTGCAGCGATCCTTCTTAACCTCAGTCTCCAATCTCGGCTCTCTGCAACAGTCCTTCTGCACCCCAGTCTCAAAACTCTGCTCTATGTAACAGACCTTCTGCACCCCACTCACCAACCTCTGCTCTCTGCAACAGTTCTTCTGAACCCCAGTTACCAAACTCTGCTCTGTGTTACGATCCTTCTGCAACTTAGTTTCCAAACTCTGCTCTCAACAACGATCCTTCTGCACCCCAGTCTCCAACCTCTGCTCTCTGTATCAGTCCTTCTGCACCCAAGTCTCCAAACTCTGCTCTCTGCAACATTTCTTCTGCACCACAGTCTCCAACCTGTGCTCTCTGTTATACTCCTTCTGCATTTTAGTCTGCAACATCTGCTCTCTGCAGTGATCCTTCTTTTATCCAGTCTCCAAACTCTGCTCTCTGTAAAGGACCTTTTGTATTGGAGTATCCAAACTCTTCTTTTTGTAACGGTTCATCTGCTCCCCAATTGCCAACCTCTGGTTCTGTAACAGTACTTCTGCACCCCAGTCTCCAAACTCTTTTCTCTGCAAAGATCCTTCTGCACCTCAGTCTATTCTTTGCTCTCTGTAATGGTCCTTCTGCACCGCAGTCTCCAATCTATGCTTTCTGTAACAATCCTTCTGCACCTCTGTCTCCAACGTCTGCTCTCTGTAACAGTCCTTGTGTACCGCAGTCTCCAACCTCTTCTCTCCATAACGGTACTTCTGCACCCAAATTGCCAACCTCTGCTTTCTGAAGAAGTCCTTCTGCACCTGAGACTCCAACCTCTGCTCTCTGTAACAGTCCTTCTAAGCCTCAGTCTGAAACCTCTGCTCTCTGCAACAATCCTTCTAAACCCCATTCTCCAAACTGTGATATCTGTAAAAATCCTTCTGCACCCCAGTCTCAAACATCTGCTCTCTGTAACAGGTATTCTGCAACTCAGTCTCCAAAGTCTGCTCTCTGTAACAGGCCTTCTTCACCCCAGTCTCCAACGTCTTCTCTCTGCAACAATTCTTCTGCACCTCAGTCTCCAAACTCTGCTCTCTGCAAAAGTCCTTCTGCCCCAAGTCTCAAACATCTGCTCTCTGTAAGATCCTTCTGCACCCCGTTTTTTTTTTTAACTTTGCTCTCTGTAACAGTCATTCTGCACCTCATTTTCCAACCTCATCTCTCTGCAATGGCTTTTCTGCATCCCAGTATCCAACATCTGTTCTCTGCAGCAGTCTTTCTGCAACCCAGGCTGCAAAGTCTGCTCACTGTAACAGTCCTTCTTCACCCCAGTCTCCAAACTCTACTTTTTGCATCAGTTATTCTACACTACAGTCTAAAACCTATGCTCTTTGTAACAGTCCTTCTGCACCTCAGTCTCCAAACTCTGCTCTCCAAAACAGTCCTTCTGCACCCCAATCGCCAACCTCTGTTCTGTGCAAAAGTCCTTCTACACACCAGTCTCCAACATCTGCTCTCTGCAATGATCCTTCTGCATCCCAGTCTCCAATGTCTGCTCTCTGCAACAGTCCTTCTACACAACAGTCTCCAACTTCTGGTCTCTGCTACAGTCCTTGTGCACCCCAGTCTCCAGACTCTGCTCTCTGTAAAAGGCCTTCTGCTCCCCATTCTCCAACCTTTTCTCTCTGCAACGATCCTTCTGAACCTCACTCTCCAACCTTTGCTCTCTGCAATGATCCTTATGCATTCCAGTCTCCAAAAACTGCTCTGTGCAACAGTCCTTCTGCACCCAGCCTCCAACCTCTGCTCTTTGCTACAGTACTTAGCACTCCAGTCTCCAACCTCTGTTCTCTGCAACATTTCTTCTGAACCCAAGTCTCCAACCTGTGCTCTCTGTAACTGTCCTGCTGCACCCAGGTCTCCAAACTCTGCTCTCTGTAGCGATCCTTCTGCACCTCATTCTCCAACCTCTGCTCTCTGCAACGATCATTCTGAACCCAGTCTCCATCCTATGCTCTCTGTAAGAATCCTTTTGCACCCCATTCTCCAACCTCTCCTCTCTGTAAACGTCCTTCTGCACTTAAGTCTCCAAGTTCTGCAATCTGTAACAGTCCTACTGCACCCAGTCTCAAAACTCTGCACTCAGAAATGACCTTTCTGGACCTCAGTCTCCAACCTCTGCTCGCTTTATTAGTCTTGCTGCACCCAGTCTCCAACATCTGCTCTCTGCAACGATCCGTCTTCTCCCCAGACTCCAACCTCTGCTCTTTGTAATGGTCCTTCTACATCCCAGTTTCCAAAATCTACTCTCTGTAACAGTCCTTCTGCACCTCAGTCTCCAAACTCTGCTCTCTGAAACAGTCCTTCTCTACCAAAGGATCCAGCATCTGCTCTCTGAAACATTCCTTCTGCACCTCAATCTGAAAACTCGGCTCTCTGCAAAAATCTTTCTGCACCTGAGTTACCAAACTTTCCTCTCTGTAACAGTCCTTCTGAACCTCAGTCTACAATATGCTCTGTGTTAGATCCTTCTGCAACTCAATCTCGAAATTGTGCTATCGTTAATAGTCCTTCTGCACCCCAGTCTCCAAACTCTGCTCTCTGTAACAGGCGTTCTTCACCCAGTCTCCAATCTCTGCTCTCTGTAGCAGGCCTATTGTACCCCCAGTCTCCAACCTCTTCTCTCTTCATCGATCCTTCTTCACCTCAGTCTCCAAACTCTGCTCTCTGCCACAGTCCTTCTGCACCCCAGTCTCCAACCTCTACTCTCTGTAACAATCCTTGTGCACCTCACTCTTCAACCTTTGCTCTCTGCAACGGTTCTTCTGCACCCCAGTCTCCACACTCTGTTCTCTGCAAAAATCCTTCTGCACCACAGTCTCCAACGTCTGCTCTCTGCAACAGTCCTTCTGCACACCAGTCTCCAAATTCTGCTCTCTGCTAAAGTACTTCTGCACCCCAGTCTCCAACATCTGCTTTCTGTATCAGTCATTTTACACCCCAGTAACCAAAATCTGCTCTGTGTTACAATCCTTCTGCACCTTAGTTTCCAAACTCTGCTCTCAACAACGATCCTTCTGCAACACAGTCTCCAAACTCTGCTTTCTGCAAAAGTCCTTATGCACCCAAGTCTCAAAACTCTCCTGTCTACAACATTTCTTCTGCACCACAGTCTCCAACCTGTGCTCTCTGTAACAGTCCTTCTGCACCACAGTCTTCAACATCTACTCTCTGCAACGATCCTTCTTCTACCCAGTCTCCAAACTCTGCTCTCTGAAAAAGTCCTTTTGTATCGCAGTCTCCAAACTCTTCTCTTTGTAACGGTCCATCTGCTCCACAATTGCCAAGCTCTGTTTTCTGTAACAGTCCTTCTGCACCCCAGTCTCCAATCTCTTCTCTCTGCAACAATCTTTCTACACCTCAGTCCCCAAACTCTGCTCTTTGTAAAAGTCCTTCTGCACCTCAGTCTCCATTATTTGCTCTCTGTAATTGTCCTTCTGCACCCCTTCTCCAAACTCTGTTTTCTGTAACAGTCCATCTGCACACCAGTCTCAATACTCTGCTTTCTCCAATGATCCTTCTGCACCCCAGTCTCCTTCCTCAGCTCTCTGCAACAGTCCTTCTCCACCCCAGTCTCAAACCTCTGCTCTCTGTAATAGTTCTCATGTAGTGCACTCTCAAAAATCTGCTCTATGTAACGGTCCTTCTGCACCCGAGTCTCCAATCTCTGCCTCTCTGTAACAGTCCTTCTGAACCTCAGTCTCCAAACTCTGTTCTCTGCAACAGTCCTTCTGCACCTCAGTTTGAAATCTCTGTTCTCGGCAAGAATCCCTTTTGCACCACATTCTCAAAACTCTGCTCTCTGTAACAGTCCTTCTGCACCCCAGTCTCCAACTCTGCTCTCTGTAATAGGTCTTTTGCACCCCATTCTGTAACCTCTGCTCTCTGTAACAGTGCTTCTGCACCTCAGTCTACACACTCTGCTCTCTGCAACAATCCTTCTGCACCCCAGTCTCCAAACTCTGCTTACTGTATCAGTCCATCTGCACCACAATTTCCACCACCTGCTCTCTGTAAGAGTCTTTCTTCACCTCAGTCTACAAACTCTGCTCTCTGCAACAGTCCTTCTGCACCCCAATCTCCAACATCTTCTCTCTGCAACAGACCTTCTCCACCAAATCTTCAACCTCTGCCTTTGTAACAGTCCTTCTGTAACCCAGTCTCCAACCTCGGCTCTCTTCAACAGTCTTTCTGATCCCCAATGTGAAAGTGTGCTCTCCGCTACAGTCCTTATACACTCCAGTGTCCTCCCTCAGCTCTCTACAACAGTCCCTCTGCAACCCAGTCTCCAACCTCTGCTCTCCTTAACAATCCTTCTGCACCCCAGTCTCCAAACTCTGCTTACTGTATCAGTCCATCTGCACCACAATTTCCACCACCTGCTCTCTGTAAGAGTCTTTCTTCACCTCAGTCTACAAACTCTACTCTCTGCAACAGTCCTTCTGCACCCCAATCTCCAACATCTTCTCTCTGCAACAGACCTTCTCCACCAAATCTTCAACCTCTGCCTTTGTAACAGTCCTTCTGTAACCCAGTCTCCAACCTCTGCTCTCTTCAACAGTCCTTCTGATCCCCAATGTGAAAGTGTGCTCTCCGCTACAGTCCTTATACACCCCAGTGTCCTCCCTCAGCTCTCTACAACAGTCCCTCTGCAACCCAGTCTCCAACCTCTGCTCTCCTTAACAATCCTTCTGCAACCCAGTCTTCGACCTCAGTTCTTTATAACAATCCTTTTGCACCCCAGTCTCAAAATTTTGCTCTCTACAACGAACCATCTGCACCCCAGTCTCCAACCTCTGTTCTCTGTAACAGGCCTTTTGCAATCAAATCTCCCACCTTTACTCTCTGTAACAGTCCTTTTGCACCTCAGTATTCAACCTCTGCTCTCTGCAACAGTCCTTTTGCACCTCAGTCTCCAAACTCAGCTCTCTGCATCGAACCTTCTGCACCTCAGTCTCGAAAATCTACTCTCTTTAACAGTCCTTCTGCACCCCGGTCAAAAAACCACTGCTCTGTAACAGTCCTTCTGCACACCAGTCTCCAACCTCTGCTCTCTATAACAATCCTTCTGCACCCCAGTCTCCAAACGCTGCTCTCTGCAATGATCCTTTTGCATCCAAGTCTTCAACCTCTGCTCTCTGTAACAGTCCTTCTGTACCTCAGTCTCCAAACTCTGGTCTCTGCAAAAGTCCTTGTGCACCCCAGTCTCCAATCTCTGCTGCCTGCAAAAGTACTTCTATACCCCAGTCTCCAACCTCTGCTATCTGCAACAGTCCTTCTGCACCCCAGTCTCCAACCTCTGCTCTCTGTAACAATCCTTCTGTACCTCAGCCTCCAACCTCTACTCTCTGTAACAGTCCTTCTGCATCTCAGTCTCCAAACTCTGCTCTCTGCAACAGTCCTTCTGCACCTCAGTCTGAAAACTCTGCTCTCTGCAAGGAGACTTCTTCACCTCAGTTCCCAAACTCTGATCACTGCAATGGTCTTTCTGAATTCCAGTATCCAACCTCTGCTTTCTGTAACAATCTTCTGCATCCCTGTCTCCAACATCTGCTCTCTGAAAAAGTCCGTCTGCACCCAAATCTTCAACATCTGCTCTCTGCAACAGTCGTTCTGCACCTCAGTCTAAAGACTCTGCTCTCTGCAATGATCCTTGTGCACCCCAGTCTCCAAACTCTGCACTCTGAAACAATCCTTCTCCACACCAGTCTTCAAACTCTGCTCTCTGTAACAGTCCTCCTGGAGGTTAGTCTTCAAAATCTGCTCTCTCTAACGGTCCTTCTGCACCCCAGTTTCTAACCTTTGCTTTCTGTATCAGTCCATCAGCACCCCAGTCTAAAACCTCTACTCTCTCTAACAGTCCTATGGCACCTCAGTCTCCAAACTCTGCTGTCTGCAACAGTCCTTCTGCACCAAAGTCTCAAACCTCTGCTTCGTGCAACAGTCCTTCTGCATCCCTTCTCCAAACTCTATTCTCTATAACAGTCCTTCTGAACACCAGTCTCAATACTCTGCTCTCCACAACGATCTTTCTGCACCCTAGTCTCCTTCCTCGGCTCTCTGCAACAGTCCTTCTCCACCCCAGTCTCCAAACTCTGCTCTCTTTAACAGTCCTACTGTAGTGCACTCTCAAAAATCTACTATATGTAACAGTCCTTCTGCACCCCAGTCTCCAATCTCTGTTCTCTGTAACAGTCCTTCTGCACCTCAGTCCCCAAACTCTGTTCTCTGCAACAGTCCTTATGCACCTCAGTCTGAAATCTCTGTTCTCGGCAAAAATCCTTCTGCACCCCATTCTCAAAACTCTGCTCTCTAAAACAGTTCTTCTGCACCCCAGTCTCCAAACTCTGCTTACTGTATCAGTCCATCTACACCACAATTTCCAAAACCTGCTCTCTGTAAGAGTCTTTCTTCACCTCAGTCTAAAAACTCTGCTCTCTGCAACAGTCCTTCTTCACCCAAATCTCCAACATCTTCTCTCTGCAACAGACCTTCTGCACCCCAATGTGAACCGGTTCTCTACGCTACAGTCCTCATACACATCAGTGTCCAGCCTCTGCTCTCCGCAACAGACCCTCTGCAACCCAGTCTCCAACCTGTGCTCTCCTTAACAATCCTTCTGCACCTCAATCTCCAACCTCTGCTCTCTGCAATGATTCTTCTCCACCTCAGTCTTCAAAAACTACTCTCTGTAAATGTACTTCTGAACCCCTTGTCCAAACTCTGCTCTCTGTAACAGGCCTTCTGCACCCCAGTCTCCAAACTCTGTTCTTTATAACAATCCTTCTGCACCCCAGTCTCAAAATTTTGCTCTCTACAACGATCCTTCTGCACCCTAGTCTCCAATCTCTGCTCTATGTAACAGGCCTTTGGCACCCAAATCTCTCACCTCGACTCTCTGTAACAGTCCTCTTGCAACTCAGTCTCCAAACTCTGCTCTCTGCAACAGTCCTTTTGCACCTCAGTCTCCAAACTCAGCTCTCTGCATTGATCCTTCTGAAACTCAGTCTCGAAACTCTACTCTCGGTTACAGTCCTTCTGCACCCCGGTCTCAAACCACTGCTGTCTGCAAAGATCCTTCTGCACACCAGTCACCAACGTCTGTTCTCTGCAACAGTCCTTCTTCACACCAGTCTCAAACCTCTACTCTCTGTAACAATCCTTCTGAAACCCAGTCTCCAACCTCTACTCTCTTCAATGATTCTTTTGCACCGCAGTCTCCAACCTCTGCTCTCTGCAAAAGTCCTTCTGCACCCAAGTCTCCAAACTCTGCTCTTTGTAACAGTCCTTCTGTAACTCACTCTCCAAACTCTGCTCTCTGCAAAAGTCCTTCTGCACCCCTGTCTCCAACCTCTGCTGCCTGCAAAAGTCCTTCTACACCCCAGTATCCAACCTCTTCTATCTGCAACAGTTCTTCTGCACCCCAGTCTTTAACCTCTGCTCTCTGTAACAATCCTTCTGTAATTCAGTCTACAAACTCTACTCTCTGTAACAGTTCTTCTGCATCTCAGTCTTCAAACTCTGCTCTCTGCAACAGTCCTTCAGAACCGCTGTCTCAAACTTGTCCCTGCAACAGTCCTTTTACACGCCAGTCTCCAACCTCTGCTATCTGCAACAGTCCTTCTGCACCTTAGTCTCTAAACTCTACTATCTGTAGCAGTTCTTCTGCACATCAGTCTCCAACATGTGCTCTCTTTAAGATCCTTCTGCAACCCAGTCTGTAACCTCTGCCCTCTGTAACAGTCCTTCTGCACCCCTTGTTCAACCTTTGTTCTTGTAAAAGTCCTTTTGCATGCCGGTCTCAAACCTCTGCTCGCTACAACGATTCTTCTGCACCCCAGTCTCCAACTTTTGCTCTCTGCAAAAGTCCTTCTGCACCGCAGTCTCCAATGTCTGCTCTCTGCAACAGTCGTTCTGCACCTCAGTCTGAAAACTCTGTTCACTGCAACGATCATTCTGCAACCCAGTTTCCAACCTCTGCTCTCTGTAACAGTCCTGCTGTACCACAGTCTCCAAACTCTGCTCTCGGTAAGATCCTTCTGGAATTCTGTCTCCAAATTCTGCTGTCTGTAACAGTCCTTCTGCACCCCAGTCTTCAACCTCTGCTCTGTGTATCAGGCCTCTTGCACCCCATTCTCCAACCTCTGCTCTCTGCAACAGTCCTTCTGCACTGGAGACTCCAAACTCTGCTTTCTGTGTCAGTCCATCTGCACCCCAATCTCCAAACTCTGCTCTCTGTAACAGTCCTTCTGCACCTCAGTCTACAAACTCTGCTCTCTGCAACAGTCCTTCTTCAACCCAGTCTCCAACATCTGCTCTCTGCAACAGTCTTGCTGCACCAAAGTCTTAAAACTCTGTCTCTGTAACAGTCCTATATAAAGGCAGTCTAGAACCTCTACTCACGGCAACAGTGCTTCTGCACCCAAATCTCAAACCTGTGCTCTCGGCAACAGTCTTTCTACACCCCATGTACAGCCTCTGCTCTCCGCAGCAGTCCCTCTGCCACCCAGTCTCCAAACTCTGCTCTCTGTAACCATCCTTCTGCACCTCATTCTCCAAACTCTACTCTCTGTAAAAGTACTTCTGCACCCCTTCACCAAATGCTGCTCTCCGTAACAGGCCTTCTGCACCCCACTCTCCGACATCTTTTCTCTATAACAATCCTTCTGCACCCCAGTCTCCAACCTCTGCTCTCTACAACTATCCTTCTTCACCCCAGTCTCCAACCACAGCTCTCTGCAACAGTCCTTCTGCACCCCAGTCTCCAACATGTGCTCTCTGCAAAATTGTTCTGCACCTCAGTTTGAAAACTCTGTTCTCTGAAACGATCCTTCTGCACCCTAGTCTCCAACCTCTGCTCTCTGTAACAGTCCTGCTGCACCTTGGTCTACAACCTCTGCTCTCTGTAAGATCCCTGTGCAACCTTTTCTAAAAACTCTTCTCTCTGTAACAGTTCTTCTGCACCCCAGTCTCCAACCTCTTTTCTCTGTAAGAGTCCCTTTGTACCTCAGTCTCAAACCTCCGCTCTCTGCAAAAGTCCTTCTAAACCCTATTCTCTAACCTCTGTTCTCTGCAACAGTCCTTCTGAACCACAGTCTCCAACCTCTGCTCTCTGCAACAGTCCTTCTGTACCCTAGTCTTCAACTTATGCTCTCTGTAACCGTCCTTATGTACAGCAGTCTACAAACTCTGCTCTCTCTAATGGTCCTTCTGCACCCCAGTCTCCAACCTCAGTCTGAACCTCAGTCTGAAACCTCTGCTCCCTGTATCTATATTTCTGCACCTCAGTCTCCAACCTGTGCTCTCTGTAACATTACTTCTGCACCCCAGTCTCCAACCTCTTTTCTCTGTAACAGTTTTTCTATACCGCAGTCTACAAACTCTTGTCTCTGTAACGGTCTTTCTGCACCCCAATTTCCAACCTCTGTTTTCTGTAACAATCCTTCTGCACCTCAGTCTACAAACTCTGATCTCTGTAACAGTCTTTCTGCACCCCAGTCTCCAATCACTGCTCTCTGTAACAGTCCAACTGCACCTCAGTCTCCAACATCTCCTGTAACAGGCCTTCTGCACGTCAGTCTCCAAAGTCTTCTCTCTGTAGCAGGCCTTCTGGACACCAGTTTCCAAAATCTGCTCTCTGCAAAGATCCTTCTGCACCCCAGTCTCCAACATCAGCTCTCTGCAATGATCCAACTTCAACCCACTCTCCAACCTCTGATCTCTACAACAATCTTTCTGCACCTCAGTCTCCTCAATCTCTTCTCTGTAAGATGCTTCTGCAAACCTGTATCCAATTTCTGCTCTCTGTAAAAGTCCTTCTGCACCCAAGTCTCCTAACTCTGCTCTCCTAACAGTCCTTCTTCACCTCAGTCTCCCAAATCTGCTCTCTGTAAGATCGTTTTGCAACCAAGTATATAAACTCTGCACTCTGTAACAGTCTTTCTGCACAAAAGTCTCCAACCTCTTCTCTCTGCAAAGATTGTTCTCCACCCCAGTCTCCAACATCTGCTCTGTGCAACAGTACTTCCGCACCCCAGTCTCCAAACTCTGCTCTCTGTAAGACTCCTTTTTTCACCCGAGTCTCCAAACTCTGCTCTCTGCATCGATCCTTCTGGAACCCAGTCTCTAACGTCTGCTCGCTACAACAGTCCTTCTGCACCACAGTCCTCAACCTCTGTTCTCTGTAAGATCCTTCTGGACTGCAGTTTTCAAACTCTGCTCTTTGTAACATTCCTTCTCCAACCCAGTCTTCAACCTCTGTCCTCTGCAACAGTCCTTTTGCTCCCCAGTCTCCGAGATCTGCTCTTTGTAACAGTCCTTCTGTACCGCAGTCTCCAACCTCTGCTCTTCGCAACGGTCCTTCTGCACCCCAGTCTCCAACCTCTGCTTTCTGTATCAGTATGTCTAAACTCCAGTCTCGAAACTCTGTTCTCTGTATCTATGCTTCTGCACCTCAGACTCCAACCTGTTCTCTATGTAAGAGTCCTTCTGCACCCCAGTCTCCAACATCTGCTCTCGATAACAATCCTATATCGCAGTCTCCAACCTCTGCTCTCTGTAAAAGTCCTTCTGCAACCCAATTTCCAAACTCTGCTTCCTGTAACAGTCCTTCTGCACCTGAGTCTCCAAGCTCTGCTCTCTGTAATACTCCTTCTACACCTCAGTCTCCAACCTCTGTTCTCTGTAACAGTCCTTCTGCACCTCAGTCTGAAACTTCTGCTCTGTGCACGATCCTTTTGCACCCAGTCTTTAACCACTGCAGTCTGTAACAGTCAAGCTACATGTCAGTCTGCAACCTCTGCTCTTTGTAAGATCCTTCAGCAACCCAGTCTCTGCTCTCTGTAACAGTCCTTCAATACCACAGTCTTTAACATCTGCTCTCTGTAAGTTTCTTCAGCAAACCAGTCTTCAAACTCTGCTCTCTTTAACAGTCCTTCTGCACCCCAGTCTCCAACCTCTCCTCTCTGTAACAGGTCTTCTGAACGCCAGTCTCAAAACTCTGCTCTCTATAGCAGGCCTTCTGCACCCCATTTTATATTCTATTCTCTCTGCAATGATCCTTCTGCACCCCAGTCTCGAAACTTTGCTCTCTGCAATGATTTCACTGCACCCCAGTCTCCAACCTCTGATCTCTGCAAAAGTTCTTCTGCACCTCAGTCTCCAAATTCTACTCTCTGTAAGATCCTTCTGCACTCCTGTCTCCAACTTCTGCTCTATGTAACAGTCCTTCTGCACCCCAGTCTCAAAACTCTGCTCTCCGCAAGAGTCATTCTGCACCCCAGTCTCCAAACTCTGCTCTCTGCAACAGTCCTTCTGCACCCTAGTTACCAACATCTGCTCTCTGCTACAGTACTTCTGCACCCCAGTCTTCAACCTCTGCTCTCTGTAACAGTCCTCCTGTACTGCGGTATCAAAAATCTGCTCTCTGTTACGGTCTTTCTGTACCCCAGACTCCAATCTCTGCTTTCTGTATCAGTCCTTCTGTAGCCCAGTCTCCAAACTCTGCTCTTTGTAAGAGTCCTTCTGCATCTCATTCTCCAACCTCTGATCTCTGCAGAGTCCTTCTGAAACTTAGTCTCCAACTTCTGCTTTCTACAACAGTTCTTCTGGACCGTAGTTACCAACATCTGCTCTCTGCAAAAGTCCTTCTGCACTCCAGTCTCCAACATCTGCTCTCTGCCACAGTCATTCTGCACCTCAATCTGAAAACTCTGCTCTTTGCAAAGACCCTTCTGCACCCCAGTCTCCTACCTCTGCTCTCTGTAACAGTCCTTCTGCACCTCAATCTTTCAACTCTGCCCTCTGTTTCATCTTTCTGCAACCAAGTCTTTAAACTCTGCACTCTTTAACAGTCCTTGTGCACAACAGTCTCCAAACTCTACTCTCTTTAACAGAACTTCTGTCACCCAGTCTCCAAAATCTGCTCTGTGTAACAGGCCTTCTGCACCTCAGTCTCCAACCTCTGCTCTCTATAAGATCCATCTCAACTCCAGTCTCTTACCTCTGCTCTCTGTAACAGTTCTTCTATATCTCACTCTCCAACCTCTTCTCTCTGCAACAGTTCTTCTGCACCCCAGTCTCCAACATCTGCTCTCTGTAACAGTCTTTCTGCACCTCAGTCTCCAAACGCTGCTCTCTGCAACAACCTTCTGCACCCCAGTCTGCAAACACTGCTCTCTGCAACAATCTTTCTGGACCCCAGTCTCCAACGTCTGCTCTCTGCAACAGTTTTCTGCACCACAGTCTCCAACTTGTGCTCTCTGTAAGATCTTTTTACACTCCAGTTTCCAAACTCTGCTCTCTAACATTCCTTCTAGACCCCAGTCGCCAACCTCTACTTTCTTCAAGGGTCCTGGGGCACCCCTGTCTCCAAACTCTGTTCTCTGCAACAGTCTTTCTGCTCCCCAGTCTCCAGTATCTGCTCTCTGTAACAATCCTTCTGTACCGCAGTCACCAAACTATGCTCTCTGTAATGATCCTTCTGCACCCCAGTCTCCAACCTCTGCTTTCTGTATCAGTCCTTCTGAACCCCAGTCTCCAACCTCTGCTCTATCCGTCTGCACCTCAGTCTCCAACCTGTAATTTTTGTAACAGTCCTACTGCACCAAAGTCTCCCAAGTCTGCTCTCTGTAACAGTCCTTCTATACGGTAGTCTCCAACCTCTGCTCTCTGTAACGGTCCATCTGCACCCCACTTTCCAACCTCTGCTTTCTGTAACAGTCCTTCTGCACCTCAGTCTCCAAACTCTGCTCTCGGTATCAGTCCTTCTACACCTCAATCTCCAACCTCTGCACTCTGTAACAGTACTTCTGCACCTCAGTCTGAAACCTCTGTTCTCCACGATCCTTCTGCACCCTAGTTTTCAACCACTGCTCTCTGTAACAGTCCACCTGCACCTTAGTCTCCAACCTCTTCTCTCTGTAAGATCCTTCAGCAACCCAGTTAACACTCTGCTCTCTGTAACTGTCCTTCGGCACCCCAGTCTCCAACCTCTCCTCTCTGTAACAGGCCTTCTGCACCCCAGTCTCCAACCTCTGTTCTCTGTAACAGTCCTTCTGTACCTGAGTCTCCAATCACTGCTCTCTGCCACAGTCCTCCTACACCCCAGTCTCCATACTCTGATGGCCCCAACAATCCTTCTCCACCCCAGTCTCAAAACTCTGTTCTCTACATCAGTTCTGATGCACCCCAGACTCCAACATCTGCTCTCTATAACAGTCCTTCTGTACCACAGTCTCCAAACTCTGTTCTTTGTAAGGGTCCTTATGCACCCCAGTATCCAATCTCTCCTTTCTGTATCAGTCGTTTTGAACCACAGTCTCCAAACTCTGCCCTCTGTAAGAGTCCTTCTGCAACTCAGTCTGCAAACTCTGCTCTCTGCAACAGTCCTTCTGCACCCATGTCTCCATCCTGTGCTCTCTGCAACAGTTCTTTTTCACCACAGTCTCCAACATCTTCTCTCTGCAACAGTCATTCTCCACCCCAGTCTCCAAACTTTGCTCTCTGTAACAGTCTTTCTGTACTGCATTCTTCAACCTCTGCTCGTCGTAAGGGTACTTTAGCATCCGAGTCTCCAACCTCTGCTTTCTTTGTCAGTCCTTCTGCATCCCAGTCTCCATCCTCTGCTCTGAGTAACTGTCCTTTTGCACCTTAGTCTCCAATCTCTGCTCTCTGCTACAGTCCTTGTACATCCCAGTCTAAAACCACTGTTCTCTGCAACAGTTTTTCTGCACCCCAGTCTCTAACCTCTGCTCTCTGTAAAAATACTTCTGCACCTCAGGCTCCAAACTCTGCTCTCTGCAACGGTCTTTCTGCACCTCAGTCTCCAACCTCTACTCTCTGTAACAGTGCTTCTGCACCTAAGTCTCCATTCTCTGCTCTCTGTAAGATCCTTCTGCAACCCAGTCTCCAAACTCTGCTCTCTGTAACAGTCCTTAATCACCCCAGTCTCCAAATTCTGCTCTCTGTCACAGGCCTTTTGCACTCCAGTCTCCAACCTCTGCTCTCTGTATCAGTCCATCTGCACCCCAGTCTCTAAAGTCTGCTCTCTGCACCGATCTTTCTGCACCCCAGTCTCCAACCTCTGATCGCTGCAACAGTCCATGTGCAACCCAGTCTACAACATCTGCTCTCTGCAACAGTTCTTCTGTACCTCAGTCTGAAAACTCTGCTGTCTGCAACAATTTTTCTGCACCCAAGTCTCCAACCTCTGCTCTCTGAAACAGTCCTTCTGCCCCTAGTGTCCGAACTCTGCTTTCAGCAGCAATCCTTCTGCACCCCAGTCTCCAACATCTGCTCTCTGCAACATTTTTTCTGCTCCCCAGTATCAAACCAGTGCTCTCTGTAAAAGTCCGTCTGCACCCCAGTCTCCAACCTCTGCTCTTTGTAACGATCTTTCTGCACCTCAGTCTCGAACCTCCGCTCTCTGTAAGAGGAATTCTTCACCCCAGTCTCCAACAGCTACTTTGCAACGATGCTTGTGCACCCCAGTCTCCAACATCTGCTCTCTGCAACAGTCCTTCTGCACCCCAGTCTCCAAACTCTGTTCTCTGCAACAGTCGTTCTTCATCCCAGTTTCTAACCTCTGCTCTCTATACCAGTCCTTCTGTACCGGAGTCTCCAACCTCTGCTCTCTTTATCCGTCCTTCTGCACCCCAGTATCGAAAATCTGCTTTCTCTATAAGTTATTCTGCACCCCAGTCTCCAATATCTGCTCTCTTTAACAGTCTTTCTGCACCTCAGTCTCCAACCTCTGCTTTCTGCAAAAGTCCTCCTGCACCCCAATCTCCAACCTCTGCTCTCTGCTACATTCCTTCTGCACCCCAGTCTCCTAACTGTGCTCTCTGTAAAAGTCCTTCTGCACCCCAATCTCAAACCTCTGCTCTCTGCAACGATCTTTCTGCACCTCAGTCTCCAACTTCTGCTCTCTGCAATGATCCTTGTGCATCCCAGTCTCAAAAATCTGCACTCTGTAACAGTCCTTCTACACCTCAGTCTTCAACCTCTGCACTCTGCAACAGTCTTTTTGCACCCCAATCTCCAACATGTGCTCTCTTCAACAGTCATTCTATTCCCCAGTGCCAACCTCTGCTCTGCTCTCTTAAACAGTCCATCTGCACCCCACTCTGCAACGTCTGTTCTCTATAACAGTCCTTCTGCACCTCATTCTCCAAACCCTGCTCTCTGAAAGAAACTTCTTTAACCCAGTCTCCAAACTCTGCTCTCTGTAACAGTCCTTCTGCACCCCATTCATGAACCTCTGTTCTAAGCAACGGTCCTTATGCACCCCAGTCTCCAAACTCTGCTCTCTGCAAAAGTCCTTCTGCACCACAGTCTCCAACCTCTCTCTGTATGATTCCCAACCTAAGCTCTCTGAAAGATCCTTCTGCACCCAAGTCTCCAAACTCTACTCTCTGTAACAGTCCTTCTGCACCCTAGTCTCCAAACTATACTCGCTGTAACAATCCTTCTGCACATTAGTCTTTAACCTCTGCTCTCAGCAACGGTCCTTTTGCACCTCAGTCTTCAACTTCTGTTCTCTGCAACTCCTTCTTCACCACAGACTGCAACATCTGCTCTCTGTAACAGTCCTTCTGTACTGCAGTCTCAAACCTCTGCTCTTTTTAATGGTCCTTCTGGACCCCAGTATCTCACCTCTGCTTTCGGTATCAGTCCTTCTGCACCCCAGTCTCCAACCTCTTCTCTCTGTAACATTTCTTCTGCACCTCAGTCTCCATCTCTGCTCTTTGTATCAGTCCTTCTGCACCCCTGTTTCAAAACTCTGTTCTCTGAAACATTCCTTCTGCACCTCAGTCACCATCTCTGCTCTCTGCATCAGTCCTTCTACACACCAGTCTCCAAACTCTGCTCTCTGGGACAGTCCTTTTATACCCCCATCTCCATAATCTGCTCTCTGCAACGATCCTTCTGCACCTTATTCTCCAACGTCTGCTCTGCAACAGTCTCTCTGCAACCCAGTCTCCAAACTCTTCTCTCTATAAGATCTTTCTGTACCCCAGTTTCCAAATTCTGCTCTCTGTAATATTCCTTCTGAACCCCAGTCTCCAACCTCTGCTATCTGCAATGGTCCCTCTGCACCCCAGTCTCCAACTTTATTCTCAACAACAGTTCTTCTGTACCGCAGTCTTCAATCTCAGCTCTCTGAAAGGGTCCTTCTTCACCCCAGTCTCCAAACTCTGCTTTCTGTATCAGTGCTTCTGCACCACAGTCTGCAAACTCTGCTCTCTGTAACAGTCCGTCTGCACCTCACTCTGCAACCTCTGCTCTCTGTAACCGTCCTTCTGCACCCGAGTCTCCAAACTCTGTGTTATGTATCAGTCATTCTGCACCCCAGTCTCCAACCTCTGCTCTCTGCAACAGTGTTTCTGCACCTGAGACTCCGAACACTGTTCTCTGCAACAGTCCTACTGTGCCCCAATCTCCAACCTCTGCTCTCTGCAACAGTCCTTATGCACCTCAGTGTCCAAACTCAGCTCTCTGTAAGATCCTTCTGAAACCCAGTCTCCAACCTTTGCTTTCTGCAATGGTCCTACTGCACCCCAGTCTTCAAACTCTGATCTCTACAATAGTTATTCTGCACTGCAGTCTTAAACCTCTGCTCTCTGTAACAGTCCTTCTGTACCGCAGTCTCAAAACTCTGTTCTCTGTAAGGGTTTTCCTGCACTACATTGTCCAACCTCTGCTTTCTGTATAAGTTTTTTTTGCACCACATTCTCAAAACACTGCTGTCTGTACCAGTCCTTCTGCACCTCAGTCTGCAACCTCCGCTCTTTGCAATAGTCCATATGCACCCCAGTCTTTAAATTCCACTCTCTGTCACATTTCTTCTTCACCCAGTCTCCAACATCTGCTGTCTACAACAGTCCTTCTCCAACCCAGTCTCCGAACTCTGCTCTCTGCAACAGTCCTACTTAACCCCAGTCTCCAACCTCTGCTTTCTGTATCCTTCATTCTGTAACACAGTTTTTGAACTCTGGTTTCTGTAACAGTCTTTGTGCACCTCACTCTGCAACCTCTGTTCTCTGCAAAAATCCCTCTGCACCCCAGTCTTCAACCTCTGCTCTCTGTAACAGTCCTTATATACTGCAGTGTCCAATCTCTGCTCTCTGTAACAGTCCTTCTGCACCCGAGTCTCTAAACTCTGCGTTATGTATCAGTAATTCTGCACACCAGTCTTCAACCTCTGCTCTCTGTAACAGTCCTTCTGAACCTCAGAATAAAATCTCTGTTCTCTGCAAAAGTACTTCTGCGCCTCTATCTCCAACCTCTGCTCTTTGCAACAGTCCTTCTGCTCCTCAGTTTCCAAGCTCTGCTCTCTGTAGGATCTTTCTGAAACCCAGTCTCTAACCTCTGTTTTCTGCAATGGTCCTTCTCAACCTCAGACTCCAATCTCTGTTCTCTGAAACAGTCCTTCTACACCCCAGTATCCATAATGTCTCGCACCAACGATCCTTCTGCACTCAAGTCTCCAACATCTGCTCTCTGCAACAGTTCTTCTCTACCAGAGTCTCAAACCTCTGGTCTCTGCAACAGTCCATCTGCACACCAGTCTCCAACCTCTTCTTTCTGTATCAGTCCTTCTGCACCCCAATCTACAATCTCTTCGCTCTTAACAGTCCTTCTTCACCTCAGTCTCCAAATTCAGCTTTCTGCAAACTTCCTACTGCACCCCAGTCTCCAACATCTGTTCTCTACAACGATCCTTCTGCACCCTAGTCTCGAACCTCTTCTCGCTGCAACAGTCCTTCTGAAACCCAGTCTCCAACATCTTCTCTCTGCAACAGTTCTTCAGTACCTCAGTCTGAAAACTCTGCTCTCTGCAATAATCTTTATGCACCCTATTCTCCAACCTCTGCTCTTTGTCACAGTCTTTCTTCACGTCAGTCTTCATCCTCTGATCTGTGTAACAGTTCTTCTGCACCCCAGTGTCCAACATCTGCTCTCTGCAACAATCCTTCTGCATTCCAGTCTCTAAACTCTGCTCTATGTAACAGTCCTTTTGCACCTCAGACTCCAAACTCTGCTCTACGTAAGATCCTTCTGCAACCCAGTCTCCAACCTCTGCTCTCTGTAAAAGGCCTTCTGCACCCCAGTCTCCAAATTCTGCTCTCTGTATCAGTCCTTCTGCATGCCAGTCGCAAACATATGCTCTTTGTAAAAGTCCTTCTGCATCTCAGTCTCCTATATCTGCTCTCTGCAACAGTCTGTCAGCACCCCAGATTCCAACTTCTGGTTTCTGCAACAGTCCTTCTACACCCAAGTCTTCAACGTCTGGTGTGTGCAACAGTCCTTCTAAACCCCAGTCTCCAAACTCTGCTCTCTGTAACAATCCTTCTGTGCCTCAGTCTCCAAACTCTACTCTCTGTAACAGTCCTTCTGCACCTCACTCTACAACATCTGCTCTTTGTAAGTTCTTTCTTCAACCCAGTCTCCAAACACTGCCCTCTGTAACAGTCCTTCTGCACACCTTCTCCCAACTCTCCTCTCTGTAACAGGCCTTCTGCACCCCAGTCTCCAGAGTCTGTTCTCTGTAACAGTCTTGCTGCACCTTGGTCTACAATCTCTGCTCTCTGTAAAATCCTTCTGCAGACTTGTCTAAAAACTCTGCTCTTTGGAAAAGTCCTTCTGCACCTCATTCTCAAAACTCTGTTCTTTCAACACTCATTCTGCACCCCAGTCACAAACTTCTACTCTCTGTATCAATCTTTCTGTACCACAGTCTCCAAACTCTTCTCTCTGTAACGGTTTTTCTGCACCCCAGTCTCTAATCTCTGCTTTCTGTATCAGTCCTTCTGCACCCCAATCTACAATCTCTGCTCTCTGTAACAGTTTTTCTGCACCTCATATCCAAACTCTGCTATCTGCAACAGTCCTTATGCACCCCAGTCTCCAAACTCTGCTGTCTGCAAATTTCCTTTTGCACCCCATTCTGCAACGTGTGCTCTGTGCAACAGTCCTTCTGCAGCAAAGTCTCCAAACGCTGCTCTCTCTAACAGTCCTTCTCTACCTCAGTCTTCAACCTCTGCTCTATGAAAGAGTCCTTCTGCACCCCAGTGTCCAACATCTTCTCTCTAAACAGTCATTCTGCACCCCAGTCTCCAACATCTACTCTCTTCAACAGTCCTTCTGCACCCCAGTGTCCATACTCTGCTCTCTGCAACGATCCTTCTGCACCCCAGTCTCCAACCTCTGCTGTCTGAAAGATCGCTCTTACCCCAGTTTCCAAACACTGCTCTCTGTAATATTCCTTCTCCACGCCAGTCTTAAACCTCTGCTTTCTGAAACGGTCCTGCTGCACCCCAGTCTCCAACCTCTATACTCTGCAACACTCCTTCTGCTCCCCAGTCTCCAAACTCTGCTCTCTGTAAAGGTCCTTTTGCACGCCAGTTTTCAACTTCTGCTTTCTTTCTCCGTCCATCTGCACCTCAGTCTTAAACCTCTGCTCTCTCCAAAGTCCTTCTGTGCCCCATTCTACAACTTCTGCTCTCTGAAACAGTCCTTCTGAACAACAGTATCCAAAATCTGCTCTCTGAAAAAGTCTTTGTGTACCCTAGTATCCATCCTATGTTCTCTGGAACAGTCCTTCTGTACTGCAGTCTAAAACTTCTGTTCTCTGCAACAAACCTTCTACACCCCAGTCTCCAACATCTGCTCTCTACAAAAGTCCTTCTGCACCTCAGTCTGAAAATTTTGCTCTCTGCAAGAATCCTTCTCACCCAAGAAGTCAACATCTGCTCTCTGTAACAGTCCTTCTGCACCTCAGTCTCCAAACTCTGCTCTATATAAGATCCTTCTGCAACACAGTCTCCAAAATTTGGTCCCTGTAACAGTCATTCTGCACCTCAGTCTCAAAACTCTTCTCTCTGTAACACTCGATATACACCTCAGTCTGAAACCTCTTCTCTGTCCAGGATCCTTCTGAACCCCAGTCTCCAACCACTGCTCTCTGTAACATTCCTCCTTCACCTCAGTCTCCAAACTCTGCTCTCTTTAAGATCCTTTTGCCACCCAGTCTCCTCACGCTGCTGTCTATCACAGTCCTTCTGCACGCCAGTCTTCTACCTCTGCTCTCTTTAACAGGCCTTCTGCACCCCAGTCTCCAAACTCTGCTCTCTGTAACAGGCCTTCTGCACCCCAGTCTCCAAACTCTTCTCTCTGCAACGATCATTCTACACCTCAGTCTCCAACATCTGCTCTCTGTAAGATCTTTCTGCAACCCAGTCTCCCAACTGTGACATCTCTAACAGTCCTTCTGCACACTCTCCTCTTTGTAACAGGCCTTTTGCACCCCAGTCTCCAAAGTCTGTTCTCTATAAGAAGCCTTCTACACCCCAGTCTCCAACCTCTGCTCTCTGCAACAGTCCTTCTGCACCCCAGTCTACAACCTGTGGTCTCTGCAACAGTCCTTCTGCACCTCAGTCTTAAAACACTGTTCTCTGCTACGATCCTTTTGTACCTCAGTCCAACCTCTACTCTCTGTAACAGTCCTTCTGCACCTGGGTCCCCAATATCTGCTCTCTGTTAGATCCTTCTTCAACCCAGTCTCCAAACTTTGTGAACTGTAACAGTCATTCTAGGGCCCTTCTCCACACTCTGCTCTCTGTAACAGGCCTTCTGAACCCCAGTCTCCAGCCTCTGCTCTCTGTAACAGTCTTTTTGCCCCTCAGTCTCCAACCTCTGCTCTCTGCAATGATCCTTCTTCACACCAGTCTCCAAAGTATCCTCTCCTCAACAGTCCTTATGCACCTCAGTCTCCAAATTCTGCTCTCTGCCACAGTCCTTCTACACCCCAGTCTTCAACCTCTTCTCTGTGTAACAATCTTTTTGCACCACAGCCTCCAACCTCTGCTCTCCGTGACAATCCTTCTGCACCATATTCTCCAACCTCTGCTCTCTGTTACAGTGTTTCCATACCTTAGTCTCCAATCTCTGCTCTCTGTAACGGTCCCTCTACCACAATTTCTAACTTCTGCTTTCTGTAACAGTCCTTCTGCACCTCAGGCACCAAACTCTGCTCTCTGTAACAGTCCAGATGCACCTTAGTCTCCAACCTCTGCTCTATATTACAGTCCTTATGCACCTTAGTCTGAAACCTCTGCTCTCTGCACTATCCTTCTGCACCCCAGTCTCCAATCACTGGTCTCTGTAATATTCATCCTGCCCCAAAGTCACCAACCACTGCTCTCTGTAAGATCCTTCTGCAACCCAGCCTCAAACTCTACTCTCTGTAACAGTCCTTGTGACACCCAGTCTCCAACCTCTTCTCTCTTTTGCAGGCCTTATGCCCCCCAGTCTCCAAACTCTGCTCTCTTAAACAGTCCTTCTGCACCCCAGTCTGCAACCTCTGCTCTCTGTAACGGTCCTTCTGCAACCCATTCTCACACCTCTGCTTTCTGTATCATAATTCTTCACCCGAGTCTCCAAAGTCTGCTCTGTGTAACAGTCCTTCTGCATCTTAGTCTCCAACCTCTGCTCTCTGCAACAGTCCTTCTGCACCCCAGTCTCCAACCTCTGCTTTATGCAACATTCCTTCTGCACCCCAGTCTCCAACCTGTGCTCTCTGTAACAGTCCTTCTGCACCCCAGTCTCCAACCTCTGCTTTATGCAACATTCCTTCTGCACCCCAGTCTCCAACCTGTGCTCTCTGTAACAGTCCTTCTGCACCCCAGTCTCCAACCTCTGCTTTATGCAACATTCCTTCTGCACCCCAGTCTCCAACCTGTGCTCTCTGTAACAGTCCTTCTGCACCGCATTCTCCCACCTCTTCTCTCTGTAACGATCCTTCTGCACCCTGTCTCCACCTCTGCTGTTTTCAATGATTCTTCTGCAACTAAGTATCTAACTTCTGTTCTCTTCAATGATCCTTCTGCCCCCCCAGTCTCCAACCTCTACTCTCTGTAACTATTTTTCTGCACCTCCGTCTCCAACCTCTGCTCTCTGCAACCGTTCTTCTGCACCCCTGTCTCCAACCTCTGCTCTCTGCAACGATAATTTTGCACCCCAGTCCCCAACATCTGCTCTCTGTAACGGTCCTTCTGCACCCCAGTCTCAAACCTCTGTTTTCTGTGTAAGTCCTTCTGAACCACGGTTTCCAACCTATGCTTTCTGTAACAGTCCTTCTGCATCTCTGTCTCCAACCTCTGAACTCTGCAAACTTACTTTTGCACCCCATTCTCTAACCTCTGGTCTCTGCAACAGTCCTTCTTCACCCCATTCTCTAACCTCTGGTCTCTGCAACAGTCCTTCTGTAACACAGTCTCCAAACTCTGCTTTCTGTAATGGTCCTTCTTCACCCCAGTCTCAACCTCTGCATTCTGTATCAGAATTCTGCACCCCAGTTTCAAACCTTAGCTCTCTGTAACATTCTTTCTGCACCTCAGTCTCCAACCTCTTCTCTCTGCGACAGTTCTCCTACACCCTAGTCTTCAAACGCTGCTCTGTGCAACAGTTCTTCTGAACCCCAGTCTCCAACATCTGCACTGAAACAATTCATCTATAAACCATTCTCCAAACTCTGCTCTCTAAAACAGTCCTCCTGTATTGCAGTCTCTGAACTCTACTCTCAGCAACGGTCCTTCTGCATCCTAGTCTCCAATCTCTGCTTTCTGTATCAGTCATTCTGAACCCTAGTCTCTATCCTCTGTTCTCTGTAACAGTCCTTCTGCACCTCAGTCTCCAAATTCTGCTCTCTGCAACAGTCCTTCTGCACCCCAGTCTCCAACCTCTGTAATTTCCAACAGTCCCTCTGCACTTAAGTCTGAAAACTAGATTCTCTGCAATGATCCTTCT
Organism: Ictidomys tridecemlineatus; assembly: GCF_052094955.1. NCBI lineage: Eukaryota > Metazoa > Chordata > Mammalia > Rodentia > Sciuridae > Ictidomys > Ictidomys tridecemlineatus. The sequence continues at coordinate 51,213 of NW_027522462.1, read as the reverse complement.
GCACCCCAGTCTCCAAATTCTGCTCTCTGTAACAGTCCTGTTCCACCTCAGTCTCCAACCTCTGCTCTCTGTAAGATTCTTCTGCAACCCTGTCTCCAAACTCTGCTCTTTGTAACAGTCCTTCTTCACCCGAGTCTCCAAACTCTACTCTCTGTAACAATCCTTCTGCACCCCAGTCTCCAACCTCTGCTGTATGTGCAGTTCTTCTGCACCACAATCTCCAACCTCTGCTCTCTCTAATGGAACTTCTTCAACCCAGTCTCAAACATCTGCTCTCTGCAACGATCCTTCTTCTACCCATTCTCCAAACTCTGCTCTCTGTAACAGTCCCTTTGTATCGCAATCTACAACCTCTTCTTTTTGTAATGGTCCTTCTGCTCACCAATTGCCAAACTCTGGTTTCTGTAACAGTCGTTCTACACCTCAGTCTCCAAACTCTGCTCTCTGTAAAAGTCCTTCTGTGCCTCATTCTGAATCCTCTGCTCTCTGGAACGATCCTTCTGCACCCCAGTCTTCAACCAGTGCTCTCTGTGAAAGTTCTTCTGCACCTCAGTCTCCAACGTCTGCTTTCTGCAACAGTCCCTCTGCACCCCAGTCTAAAACCTCTGCTCTCTTCAACAGTCCTTTTATACCCCAGTCTCCAACCTCTGCGCTCTGCAATGATCCTTCTGCACCACAGTCTCCAACATCTGTTCTCTGCAACAGTCTTTCTGATCCCAGTCTCCAGCCTCTGCTCTCTGTAAGATCCTTCTGCACCCCAGCTTCCAAACTCTGCTCTCTGAGACATTCTTTCTGAACCCCAGTCTCCAGCCTCTGCTCTTTGTAACAGTACTTCTGTACCACAGTCTCCAATCTCTGCTCACGGCAATATTTCCTCTCCACACCACTCTAAAAACTGTGCTCTCTGTAACTGTCTTTCTGATCCCAGTCTCCAACCTCTGCTCTGTAACGATCCTTCTGCACCTCAGTCTTCAACCTCTGCTCTCTGCAAAGATCATTCTGGACCTAAGTTTGCAACCTCTGCTCTCTGCAGCGATCCTTCTGCACCCCAGTTTCCAACCTCTGCTCTCAGTAACAGTCCTTCTACACATCTGTCTCCAACCTCTCCTCTCTATACCAATCCTTCTGCACCTCAATCTCTTACGTCCGGTCTCTTTAACAGTCCTTTTGCACGTCATTCTCCAACCGATTCTCTCTGTAACAGTCCTTCTGCACCACAGTCTCCAACGTCTACTCTCTGCAACAGTCCTTCTTCACCCCAGTCTCCAACCTCTGCTCTCTGCAACACTCCTTCTGAAACCCAGTCTCAAACCTCTGCTCTCTGTAACAATCCTTCTTCACCTCAGTCTCAAAACTCTGTACTCTGCAACGTTCCTTCTGCACATCAGTCTCAAACCTCTACTCTCTGTAACAGTTCTTCTGCACCTCATTCTCCAAGCTCTTCTATCTGAAGTAACCTTCTCCAACCTAGTCTCCAAACTCTGCTCTCTGTAACAGTACTTTTGCACACCAGTCTCCAAACTCTGCTCTCTGCACTCATCCTTCTTCACACCAGTCTCCAACCTCTGCTCTCTGAAACAGTACTTCTGAACCCCAGTCTCCAGCATTTGCTCTCTGCAACAGTCCTTCTGAAACTCAGTCTGAAAACTCTGCTCTCTGAAACGATCATTCTGCACCTCAGTCTCCTATCTCTGCTCTCTGTAAGACCCTTCTGCATCCGAGTCTCAAAACTCTACTCTCTGTAACAGTCTTTCTGAACAACACTTTCCAACCTCGGCTCTCTGTAAGAGTAATTCTGCAACCCAGTCTCAAACTTCTACTCTCTGTAACAGGACTTCTGAAACCCAGTCTGCAACCTCTTCTCTCTGCAATGATTCTTCTCCACAAAAGTCTCAAACCTCTGCTCTCGGCAAAAGTCCTTTTGCATCCTTGTCTCCAACATCTGCTCTCTGTAAGATCTTTACGCACTCTAGTCTCCAACCTCTTCTCTCTTTAACAATCCTTCTGCACGTCACTCTCCAACATCTGCTCTCTGCAATAGTTCTCCTGCACCGCAGTCTGAAAACTATGCTCTCTGCAACAACATTTCTGCACCCCAGTCTCCTACCTCTGCTATCTTTAACAGTCCTTTTGCACCTCTGTCTCCCAACTCTGCTCTTTTCAGATCTTTCTGCAACCCAGTCTTTAAACTCTGCACTCTGCAACAGTCCTGCTGCACAAAAGTCTCCAAAGTCAGCTCTCTGTAACAGTCCTTCTGCACCTCGGTCTCCAAACTCTACTCTCTGTAACAGTCCTTCTTCACTTCAGTCTCAAACCTCTACTCTCTATAACAGTCTTTCTGTACCTCAGTCTAAAACCTCTGCTTTCTGCATGATCCTTCTACACCCAGTCTCCAACCACTGCACTCTGTAAGAGTCCACCTACACCTCAGTAACCAAACTCTGCTCTTTGTAAGATCCTTCAGCAACCCAGTCTCCTAACACTGCTCTTTATAACAGTCCTACGGCACCCCACTCTTCAACCTCTCTTCTCTGTAACAGGCCTTCTGCACGGCAGTCTCCAAACTCTGCTCTCTGCAACAATATTTCTGCAACCCAGGCTCCAACCACTACTCTCTGCAATGATCCTACTGCACCCCAGTCTCCAACCTCTGATCTCTGCAAAAGTACTTCTGCACCTCAGTCTCCAACTTTGATATCTGTAAGATCCTTCTGCACCCGTGTCTCCAAGCTCTGCTCCTTGCAACTATCTTTCTGCACCCCAGTGTCCAACTGCTTCTCTATGTGAAAGAAATTCTGCACTTCAGTCTCCAACCTCTGCTCTTTGCAACAGTCATTCTGCACCCCAGTATAAATCATCTGCTCTCTGCAACAGTCCTTCTGCACCCCAGTCTCCAAGCTCTGCTATCTGCAACAGTCCTTCTGCACCCCAGTATCCAAACTCTGCTCTCTGCAACAGTCCTTCTGAACCTCAGTCTGAAAACTCTTCTCACTGAAACATTCCTTCTTCACCCCAGTCTCCAACCTCTGTCCTCTGCAACAGTCCTTGTGCTCCCCAGTCTCTGAGATCTGCTCTTTGTAACAGTCCTTCTGTACCAGAGTCTCCAACTTCTGCTCTTTGTAACGGTCTTTCTACACCCCAGTCTCCAAACTCTGCTTTGTGTATAAGTCTGTCTGAACCCCAGTCTCCAACCTCTGTTCTCTGTATCTATACTTTTGCACCTCAGTCTCAACCTGTTCTCTATGTAAGAGTCCTTCTGCACACCAGTCTCCAACCTCTGCTCTCAGTAACAGTCCTATAAAGCAGTCTCCAAACTCTGCTCTCCTTAACGGACCTTCTGCACACCAATTTCCAAAATCTGCTTCCTGTAACAGTCCTTCTGCACCTGAGTCTCCACACTCTGCTCTGTGTAAGAGTCCTTCTACACCTCAGTCTCTAACCTATGCTCTCTGTAACAGTCCTTCTGCACCTCAGTCTGAAAATTCGGCTCTCTACACGATACTTCTGGACCCCAGTCTCAAACCACTGTTCTCGGTAACAGTCCCCCTGCACCTCAGTCTCCAATCTCTGCTCTCTGTAAGATCCTTCATCAACCCAGTCTCAAACCACTGCTCTCTGTAACAGACCTTCTGCACCCAAGTCTCTAAATTCTTCTCTTTACAACGATTTTTCTCCACACCAGTCTCAAACCTCTGATCTCTGGAACAGTCCTTTTGCACCACAGTCGACAACCTCTGCTCTCTGCAAGAGTGCTTCTGCACTCCAGTCTCCAACCTCTGCTCTCTGTAACCGTCTTTCTGCACCTAAGTCTACAACCTCTGCTCTCTGTAACAGTCCTTCTGCACCTCAGTCTTCAACCTCTGCTCTCTGCAACAGTCCTTCTGCACCCCATTCTCCAACCTCTGCTCTCTGCAACAGTCCTTTGCACCCCAGTCTTCAACATCTGCTCTCTACAACAGTCATTCTAACTCCAGTCCAAACTCTGCTCTCTCCAACCATCCTTCTGGACCCCAGGCTCCAACGTTTGCTCTCTACAACAGTCCTTCTGAACAACAGTCTCCAAACTCTGCTTTCTGTAACATCTTTCTGCACACAAGTTTCCAAAATCTGCTCTCTCTAACATTCCTTCTCCACTGCAGTCTGTAACCTCTGCTTTTTTTGAGGGTCCTGCGGCACCCCAGTCTCCAACCTCTGCTCTCGGAAACAGTCCTATTCCGCAGTCTCCAAACTCTGCTCTCATTAATGGTTCTTCTGCACCCCAATTTCCAAACTCTGCTTCCTGTAACAGTCCTTCTGCACATGAGTCTCCAAACTCTGTTCTCTGTAACAGTCCTTCTACACCTCAGACTCCAACATATGCTCTCTGTAACAGTCCTTCTGCACCAAAGTCTTCAACCTCTGCTCTCTGTAACAATCCTTCTAAACCCCTGTCTGCAACCTCTGCTCTCTGTAATATCCTTCTGAAACCCAGTCTCCAAACTCTGCTCTCTGTAACAGTGCTTCTGCACACCGGTCTCCAACCTCTGCTCTAATCAAAGATCCTTCTTCACCAAAGTCCCCAACCTCTGCACTCTGCAACAATCCTTCTGTACCCAGTCTCCAACATGTGCTCTCTGCAACAGTCCTTCTGCACCTCAGTCTGATAACTCTGCTCACTGCAACGACCCTCCTTCACCCCAGTCTTCAACATATGCTCTCTGAAACAGTCCTTCTGCATCCCAGTCTTTAATATCTGCTCTCTGCAAAAGTCCTACTGCAACTCAGTCTGAAATCTGTGCTCTCTGCAATGATCCATCTGCACCTCAGTCTCCTAACTCTGCTCTTTGTAAGACCCTTGTGCACCCCAGTCTCCAGACTTTGCTCTTGGCAACAGTGCTTCTTCGCCCTAGTCTCGAACCTCTGCTCTCTGTAAGATCCTTATGCACTCCAGTCTCCTACCTCTTTTCTCTGTAACTATCCTTCTGCACCCCAGTCTCCAACATCTGCTCTCTGCAACAGTTCTTCAGCACCTCAGTCTGAAAACTCTGCTCTCTGCAATGACCGTTCTGCATCCCATTCTCCTACCTCTACTCTCTGTAACAGTCCTTCTGCACCTAAGTATCCCAACTCTGCTCTTTTTAACATCCTTCTGCAACCAAGTTTCCAAACTATGCTCTCTGTAACAGGCCTTCTGAACCCCAGTCTCCAACCTCTTTTCTCTACAATGATTCTTCTCCACCCCAGTCTCCAACATCTGCTCTCTGCAACAGTCATTTTGCACCCCAGACTCCAAACTCTGCTATCTGTACGATCCATCTGAACCCCAGTCTTTAACCTCTGCTCTCTGTAACAGTCCTCCTGCATCCCAGTCTCCAAACTCTGCTCTTTGTAACAGTCCTTCTACACCTCAGTCTCCAACCTCTGCTCTCTGTAACAGTCCTACTGCACCCCAGTCTAAAACATCTGCTCTCTGCAACAGTCCTTCTGCACCCCAGTCTCCAAACTCTGCTATCTGCAACGCTCCTTCTAGACCCCAGTCTCCAACATCTGCTTTCTTCAATAGTCCTTCTGCACCACAGTCTCCAACCTATGCTCTTTGTAAGATATTTGTGCACTCCAGATTTTATACTCTGCACTCTGTAACATTTCTTCTCCACCCCAGTATCCAAAATCTGTCCTCTGCAACAATCCTTCTGCTTTCCAGTCTCCGACATCTGGTCCTTCTCTACCGCAGTCTCCAACCTGTGCTCTTTGTAACGATCCTTCTACACCCCAGTCTCCAACTTATGCTTTCTGTATCAGTCTGTCTGAACTGCAGTCTCCAACCTCTGTTCTCTGTATCTATCCTTCTGCACCTCAGTCTCCAAACTCTGTTTTCTGCAACGGTCCTTCTGCACCTCAGTCTCCAACCTCCACTCTCTGTAACAGTCCTTCTGCACTTCAGTCTCCAACCACTTGTCTCTGTAACATCTTTCTAAAAACCAGTATCCAAACTCTACTCTCTGTAACAATCCTTCTGCACACCAGTCTCCAACCTCTGCTCTCTAAAACGATCCTTCTTAACCCCAGTCAAAAATGTCTGCTATCTGCAACAGTCCTTCTGCACCCCAGTCTCCAATATCTGCTCTCTGCAACAGTCATTCTGCACTTTAGTGGGAAAACTCTGCTGTATGCAACGAACCTTCTTCACCTCAGTCTCCGAACTCTGCTCTCTGTAAGATCCTTCTGCAACCCAGTCTTTAAAATCTGCACTCGGTAATCATCCTTCTGCACAAGAGTCTTTAACCTCTGCTCTCTGCAACAGGACTTCTGCAACGCAGTCTCCAACCACTGCTCTCTGTAAAAGGCCTTCTGCACCCCAGTCTCCAAACACTTCTCTCTGCAAGGAGTTTTCTTCACACCAGTCTCCAACCTCTGCTCTCTGCAAAAGTCCTCTTGCACCACAGTCTCCAAAATCTGCTCTCTGTAAGATACATCTGAACCCCAGTCTCCAACCTCTGCTCTCTGTAACAGTCCTTCTGCAACCCAGTCTCCAACCTCTGCTCTCTGTAACAGTTTTTCTGCACCCCACTCTCCAACCTCTCCTCTCTGTAACAGGCCTTCTGCATGACAGTCTCCAAACTCTGCTCTCTGCAACGATATTTCTGCACCCAAGTCTCCAACCACTGCTCTCTGCAATGATCCTACTGAACCCCAGTCTGCAACATCTGCTCTCTGCAACATTCATTCTAACTCCAATCCAAACTCTTCTCTCTCCAATGATCCTTCTGTACCCAAGGCTCCAACGTGTGCTCTCTGCAACAGTCCTTCTGAAGCACGGTCTACAAACTCTGCTCTCTGTAACATCTTTCGGCAAGCCAGTATCCAAAATCTGCTCTCTCTAATATTCCTTCTCCACCGCAGTCTGTAACCTCTGCTTTCTTTGAGGGTTCTGCGGCACCCCAGTCTCCAACCTCTGCTCTCGGAAACAGTCCTATTCCGCAGTCTCCAAACACTTCTCTCCTTAACAGTCCTTTTGCACCCCAATTTCCAAACTCTGCTTCCTGTAACAGTCCTTCTGCACATTAGTATCCAAACTCTGCTCTTTGTAACAGTCCTTCTACACCTCAGACTCCAACCTATGCCCTCTGTAACAGTCCTTCTGCACCAAAGTCTTCAACCTCTGCTCTCTGTAACAATCGTTCTAAACCTCTGTCTGCAACCTCTGCTCTCTGTAATATCTTTCTGAAACCCAGTCTTCAAACTCTGCTCTCTGTAACAGTGCTTCTGCACACCGGTCTCCAACCTCTGCTCTCATCAAAGATCCTTCCTCACCAAAGTCTCCAACCTCTGCACTCTGCACCAATCCTTCAGTACACAGTCTCCAACATGTGCTCTCTGCAACAGTCCTTCTGCACCTTAGTCTGAAAACTCTGCTCACTGCAACGACCCTCCTTCACCCCAGTCTTTAACCTCTGCTCTCTGCAACAGTCCATCTGCATCCCAGTCTTCAATATCTGCTCTCTTCAAAAGTCCTTTTGCAACTCAGTCTGAAATCTGTGCTCTCTGCAATGATCCTTTTGCACCTCAGTCTCCTAACTCTGCTCTTTGTAAGACCCTTCTGCAACCCAGTTTCCAGACTCTGCTCTTGGCATCAGTGCTTCTGCACCCTAGTCTCGAATTTCTGCTCTCTGTAAGATCCTTATGCACTCCAGTCTCCAATCTCTGCTCTCTGTAACAATTCTTCTGCAGCCCAGTCTCCAACATCTGCACTCTGCAACAGTTCTTCTGCACCTCAGTCTGAAAACTCTACTCTCTGAAACGACCGTTCTGCATCCCAGTCTCCTACCTCTACTCTCTGTAACAGTCCTTCTGCACCTCAGTATCCCAACTCTGTTCTTTTTAACATCCTTCTGCAATCCAGTCTCCAAACTCTGCTCTCTGTAACAGGCATTCTGAACCATAGTCTCCAAAATTTTCTCTCTGCAATGAATCTTCTCCACCCAAGTCTCCAACATCTGCTCTCTGCAACAGTCCATTTGCACCCCAGTCTCCAAACTCTCTCTGTAAGATCCATCTGCACCCCAGTCTTTAACCTCTGCTCTCTGTAACAGTCCTCCTGCAACCCAATCTCCAAACTCTGCTCTTTGTAACAGTCCTTCTGCACCTTAGTCTCCAACCTCTGCTTTCTGTAACAGTCCTTCTGCAATCCAGTCTAAAACATCTGCTCTCTGCAACAGTCCTTCTGCACCCCAGTCTCCAAAATCTGCAATCTGCAACGCTCTTTCTGGACCCCAGTCTCCAACATCTGCTCTCTTCAACAGTTCTTCTGCACCACAGTCTCCAACCTCTGCTCTTTGTAAGATTCTTGTGCACTCCAGATTCCATACGCTGGACTCTGTAACATTCCTTCTCCACCCCAGTCTCTAAACTCTGTCCTCTGCAAAAGTTCTTCTGCTTCCCAGTCTCCAACATCTGGTCCTTCTGTATCGCAGTCTCAAACCTGTGCTCTTTGTAACGGTCCTTCTACACCCCAGTCTTTAATCTCTGCTTTCTGTATCAGTCTGTCTGAACCGCAGTCTTCAACAGCTGTTCTCTGTATCTATCTTTCTGCACCTGAGTTTCCAAACTCTGTTCTCTGCAACGATCTTTCTGCACCTCAGTCTCCAAACTCTACTCTCTTTAACAGTCCTTCTGCACTTCAGTCTTCAACCTTGGCTCTCTGTAGCATCCTTCTAAAACCCAGTTTCCAAACTCTACTCTCTGTAACAATCCTTCTGCACACCAGTCTCCAACCTCTGTTCTCTGAAACGATCCTTCTTAACCCCAGTCTCCAATGTCTGCTCTCTACAACAGTCCTTCTGCACCCCAGTCTCCAATATCTGCTCCCTGCAACAGTTATTCTGTACTTCAGTGGGAAAACTCTGCTGTAGGCAATGAACCTTTTGCACCTCAATCTCCCAACTCTGCTCTCTGTAAGATCCTTCTGCAACCCAGTCTTTAAACTCTGCACTCGGTAATCGTCATACTGCAAAACAGTATCCAACCTCTGCTCTCAGCAACAGGACTTCTGCAACTCAGTCTCCAACCACTGCTCTCTGTAACAGATCCTCTGCACCTCAGTCTCCAAACACTTCTCTCTGCAAGGATTCTTCTTCACACCAGTTTCCAACCTTTGTTTCTGCAACAGTTTTCTTGCACCACAGTCTTCAAAATCTGCTCTCTGTAAGATCCATCTGAACCCCAGTCTCCAACCTCTGCTCTCTGTAACAGTCCTTCAGCACAACTGTCTCTAAACTCTGCTCTCTGTAACAGTTTTTCTGCACCCTATTCTCCAACCTCATGTCTCTGCAACTGTCTTTCTGAACCCCACTCTCCAACCTCTGCTCTCTGCAAAAGTCCGTCTGCACCCCAGTCTCCAACATCTGCTCTCTGCAACAGTCCTTCTACACCCACTCTCCAACTCTGTTTTTCTGCAATGATCTTTCTGAAGCGCAGTCTCCAATGTCTGCTCTCTGCAACAGTCCTTCTGGACCACAGTCTCCAAACTCTTCTCTCAGTAACAATCCTTCTGCACCCTGTCTGCAACGTCTGCCCTCTGTAAGATCCTTTGGCAACCCAGTTTCAAACTCTTCTCTCTGTAACAGTGCTTCTGCAACCAGTCTCCAACGTCTGCTCTCTGCAAGGATACTTCTTCACCAAAGTCTCCAAACTCTGCTCTCTGCAACAGTCCTTCCTCACCCCAGTCTCCAATATCTGCTCTCTTCAACAGTCCTTTGGCACCTCACTCTGAAAAGTCTACTCACTGCAAGGACCCTTCTGAACCACAGTCTCCTACTTCTGGTCTCTCTAACAGTCCTTCTGCACCCCATTCTCCCATCTCTGCTCTTTGTAAGAGCCTTCTACAAACCAGTCTTTAAACTCTTCACTCTGTAACAGTCCTTCTGCACAACAGTCTCCAAACTCTTCTCTCTGTAACATGACTTCTGCAATGCAGTCTCCAAACTCTGCTCTCTGTGATAGGCCTTCTGCACCCCAGTCTCCAACCTCTTCTGCACCCCAGTCTCCAGAATCTGCTTTCTGCAATAGTTCTTTTGGACCCCAATCTCAAAACTCTTCTCTCTGTAAGATCCATCTGAACCCCGGCTCAAAACTCTGCTCTCTGTAACAGTCCTCTGCACCCCAGTCTCCAAACACTGCTCTGTGTAAGTCCTTCTGCACCCCAGTCTCTAAAATCTGCTCTCTGCCACAGTGCTTCTGCACCCCGGTCTCCAACATCTGCTCTCTAGAACAGTCCTTCTACACCCCAGTCTCAAAACTGTGCTCTCTGCAACGATCCTTCTAGACCCCAGTCTCCAACGTCTGCTCTCTGCAACAGTCCTTCTGCAACACAGTCTCCAACCTCTTCTATTTGTAAGATCCTTCTGCATTCTAGTTTCCAAACTCTGCTCTCTGTAACATTCTTTCTCCACCAGAGTCTCAAACCTCTGTCTTCTGCAACAGTTTTCTGCTCCCTAGTCTCCCAGATCTGCTCTCTGTAACAGTCCTTCTGTACCGCAGTCTCCAAACTATGCTCTTTGTAACAGTCCTTCTACACCCCAGTCTCAAACCTCTGCTTTCTGTATCAGTCTTTCGAAACTTCAGTCTCCAACCTCTGTTCTCTGTATCTATTTTTCTGCACCTCAGTCTCCAACCTGTGCTCTATGTAAGAGTCCTTCTCCACCCCAGTCTCCAACCTCTTCTCTCAGTAACAGTCTTATACCGCAGTCTCCAAACTCTGCTCTCTGTTACGGTCCTTCTGCATCCCAATTTCCAAACTCTGCTTCCTTTAACAGTCCTTCTGCACCCCGTCTCCAACCTCTGCTCTCTGCAACATTCCTTCTGCACCCCATTCTCCAAACTCTGCTCTCGGCAACGATACTTCCGGACCCTAGTCTCCAACCTCTACTCTGCAACAGTCCTTCTGCACCACAGTCTCCAAACTCTGCTCTCTGTAAGATCTTTCTGCACTCCAGTTTACAAAATCTGCTCTCTAAAACCGTTCTTCTCCATCGCAGTCTCCAACCTCTGCTTTCTGAGAGGGTGGGCACTCAGTCTCCAACCTCTGTCCTCTGTAACAGTCTATCTGAACCCCAGTATCGAACCTCTGCTCTCTGTAACAGTCCGTCTGGACCGCAGTCTCAAACCTTTGCTCTCTGGAACGGTCGTTCTGCACCCCAGTCTCCAAAATCTGCATTCTATATCAGTCATTCTGAACCCCAGTCTCAAACTCTGCTCTCTGTATCTATCCTTCTGCACCTCAGTCTCCAACCTGTGCTATTTGTAACATTCCATCTGCACCAGAGTCTCCAACCTCTTCTTTCTGTAAGAATTTTTCTATACCACAGTCTCCAAACTCTGGCCTCTGTAACAGTCCTTCTGCACCCCAATTTTCAACCTCTGCTTTAAGTACCAGAGTCTCCAACCTCTTCTTTCTGTAAAAATTTTTCTATACCACAGTCTCCAAACTCTGGTCTCTGTAACAGTCCTTCTGCACCCAATTTTCAACCTCTGCTTTAAGTACCAGTCCTCATGCACCTCAGTCTCCAAACTCTGCTCTCTGTAACAGTCCTTCTACAACTCAGTCTCCAAACGCTGCTCTCTGTAACAGTACTTCTGCACCTCAGTCTTACAACTCTGTTCTCTGCACGATCCTTCTGCACCCCAGTCTCCAACCACTGCTCTCTGTAACAGTCCACCTGAACGTAAACTCCAACCTCTGCTCTATATAAGATACTTCAGCAACCCAGTATCCAAACTCTGCTCTCTATAACAGTCTTTCTGCAACCCAGTCTCCAAACTCTCTCTCTCTTACAGGCTTCTGAACGCCAGTCTCCAAACTCTGCTCTCTGTAGCAGGCCTTCTGCACCACAGTCTCCAACCTCTGCTCTCTGCAACAATCCTTCAGAACCCCAGTCTCCAACCTCTGCTCTCTGCAATGATCCTACTGCACCCTAGTCCCCCAACCTCTGTCTCTGCAACAGTCTTTCTACACCTCAGTGTCAAAATTCTGCTTACTGTAAGATCCTTTTGCACCCTGTATCAAACCTCTGCACTCTTTAATAGTCCTTCTGCACCTGAGTTTCCAACCTCTTCTCTCTGAAACAAAACTTCCGCACCTCATTCTCCAACATCTGCTCTCTGCAACAGTCCTTCTTCACCCCAGTCTCCAACCTTTGCTCTCTATAACAGTCCTTCTGCAACCTAGTTACAAATATATGCTCTCTGCAACAGTCCTTCTGCACCCCAGTCTCCAACATCTGCTCTCTGCAACAGTTCTTCTGCACCTCAGTCTTAAAACTCTGCTCTCTGCAATGACCCTTCTGCACCCCAGTCTCCTACATCTGCTCTCTCTAACAGTCCTTCTGCAACTCAGTCTCCCAATTCTGCTCTCTTTAAGATCCTTCTGAAACCCAGGCTTTAAACTCTGCTCTCTATAACAGGCCTTCTCCAACCCAGTCTCCAACCTCTTTTCTCTGCAACGATACTTCTCCACCCCAGTCTCCAACATCTGCTCTCTGCAACAGTCTTTTTGCACCCGTCTCCAAACTCTGCTTTCTGTAAGATCCAGCTGAATGCCAGTCTCCCACCTCTGCTCTGTGTAACAGTCTTTCTGCACCCCAGTCTCCTAACTCTGCTCTCTGTAACAATCCTTCTGCACCTCAGTCTCCAAATTCTGCTTTGTGTAACAGTCCTTCTGCACCCCAGTATCTAAAATCTGCTCTCTGCAACAGTCCTTCTGCACCCCAGTCTCCATCATCTGCTCTCTGCAACAGTCCTACTGCACCCCATTCTCCAAACTCTGCTCTCTGCAATGATTTTCTGGACCCCTGTCTTCAATGTCTGCTCTCTGCAACAGTCTTTCTGCACCACAGTCTTCAACTTCTCTCTCTGTAACATCCTTCTGCACTCCAGTTTCCAAACTCTGCTCTCTGTAACATTCTTTCTTAACCCCAGTCTCATACCACGATCCTCTGCAAAACTCCTTCTGCTCCCCAGTCTCCAAGAACTGCTCTCTGTAAAAGTCCTTCTGTAACGTAGTCTCCAACCTCTGCTCTTTGTAACGGTCCTGCAACACCCCAGTCTCAAAGCTCTACTTTCTGTATCAGTCTGTCTGAACCCCAGTCTCCAACCTCTGTTCTCTGTATCTATCCTTCTGCACCTAAGTCTCAAAACTGTGCTCTATGTAAGAGTCCTTCTGCACCCCAGTCTCCAACCTTTTTTCTCGGTAACAGTCTTATACTACAGTCTCCAACCTCTGCTCTCTGTAACGGTCCTTCTGCACCCAATTTTCCAAACTCTGCTCTCTGTAAAAGTCCTTCTTAAACTCAGTCTCCAACCTCTGTTCTTTGTAACAATCCTTCTGCACCTCAGTCTCCAAACACTGCTCTCTGTAACACTCCACCTGCACCTCAGTCTCCAACCTCTCCTCTTTGTAAGATCCTTCTGCAACCCAGTCTCAAAATACTGCTCTCTGCAACAGTCCTTTTGCACCCCAGTCTCCAACCTTTGTTCTCTGCAACAGTCCTTCGGCACCCGAGTCTCCTTCCTTTGTTCTCTGCAACAGTCTTTCTGCCCCCCAGTCTCCAAACTCTGCTCTCTGTAACAGTCTTTCTGCACCCCAGTCTCCAAACTCTGCTCTCTGTAACAATCCTTCTGCACCTCAGTCTCCAAACTCTGATATCTGTAAGATCCTTCTGCACTCAAGTTTCCAAACTCTGCTCTCTGTAACATTCCTTCTCCACTCCAGAATTAATCCTCTGCTTTTAGCAACTGTTCTGCGGCACCCCAGTCTCCAAAGTCTGTCCTCTGCAACAGTCCTTCTACTCCTGAGTTTCCAACATTTGCTCTCTGTAACAGTCCTTCTGTACCGCAGTCTCCAACCTCTGCTCTCTGTAACGTGCCTTCTGCACCCCAGTCTCCAAACTCTGCTTTCTGTATCAGTCTTTCTGAACCTCAGTCTCAAACCTGTGCTCTCCGTATCTATCCTTCTGCACCTCAGTCTCTAACCTGTGCTCTCTGTAACATTCCTTCTGCACCCCAGTCTCCAACCTCGGCTCTCTGTAACAGTTTTTCTATACCGCAATCTTCAAACTCTCGTCTCTGTAACAATCCTTCTGCACCCCAATTTCCACCCTCTTCTTTTTGTAACAGTCCAACTGCACCTCCGTCTCCAAATTCTGCTCTCTGTAAGATCCTTCTGCAACCCTGTATTTAACATCTGCTCTCTGTAACTGTCCTTCTGCACCCGAGTCTCCAAACTCTGCTCTCTGTAACACGACTTCTGCACCTCAGTCTCCAACCTATAGTCTCTGCAACAGTCCTTCTGCACCCAGTCTCCAAACTCTGCTCTCTACAACAGTCCTTCTGCACCTCAGTCTCCAACATCTGCTCTCTCCAATGGTCATTATGCACCCCAGTCACCAACATCTGTTTTCTGCAACAGTCCTTCTTCACCTCAGTCTCCAAACTCCGCTCTCTGAAATAGTCTTTCTGCTCCCCTGTCTCTAACATATGCTCTCTGTAAAAGTCCTTCTCCACCCAAGTCTCCAAACGCTGCTCTCTGTAGCAGTCCTTCTGTACTGATGTCTCCAAACTTTGCTCTCTGTAACTGTCATTGTGCACACCAGTCTCCAAACTGTGCTTTTTGTATCAGTCCTTCTGCACCCCAGTCTCCAACCTCTGCTCTCTGTTACAGTCCTTCTACACCTCAGTCTCAAAACCTCTGCTCTCTGCAACAGTCCTTCTGCACCTCAGTCTCCAACCTCTGCTTTCTTTAACAGGCCTTCTTCACCCCATCCCCAACCTCTTCTCTCTGTAATGATTTTTCTCCACCCCATCTCCAAACTCTGCTCACTGTAACAGTCCTTCTGCACCCCAGTCTCCAAACTCTGCTCTCTGTAAGTGTCCTTCTCCACCCCAGTCTCCAACCTCTGCTTTTTATATCAGTCCTTCTGCACCACAGTCTCCGACCTCTTCTCTCTGCAACACTCCTTCTGCACCATAGTCTCCAACCTGTGCTCTCTGCAAAATTTTTTCTGCACCCCAGTCTCCAACCTGTGCTCTCTTTAACAGTCCTTCTGCACCCCAGTCTCCAAACTCTGCTCTCTGTAACGATCCTTCTGCAACACAATCTCCACCTCTTCTCTCTGCAACGATCCTTCTGTACCTCAGTCTCCAAACTCTGTGCTCTGTAACAGTCCTGCTGCACCTCAATCTCCAAACTCTGCACTCGGTAAGATCCTTGTAAAACCCAGTCTCCAAACTCTGATTTCTGGATCAGTCTCTAACCTCTGCCCTCTCCAATGATCCTTCTGCACCCCAGTCTCAATCCTCTGCTCTCTCTAACAGTCTTTCTGTGCCGCAGTTTTCAAACTCTGCATTTTGTAACCGTCCTTCTGCACCCCAGTCTTCAACCTGTTCTCTCTGCAATGATTCTTCTGCATCCCAGTCTCCAACGTCTTCTCTCTTCAACAGTCCTCCTGCACCCCAGTCTCCAAACTCTGCTCTCTGTAAGATCCTTCTGCACCTCAGTTTCCAAACTCTGCTCTCTGTAACATTCCTTCTTCATCCCAGTCTCCCACCTCTGCTCTTTTCTAAGGTCCTTCAGCACCCCAATCTCGAACCTCTGTTCTCTGCGACAGTCCATCTGAACCCAAGTCTCCAACCTCTGTTATTTGCAACAATCGTTCTGCACCCCATTCTCCAACCTCTGCTCTCTGCAACAGTCCTACTGCACCACAGTGTCCACCATCTGCTCTCTGCCAAAGTCCTTCTGTACACTAGTCTCAAATCTCCACTCTCTGTATCAGTCCTTATGTACTGCAGTCTCTAACCTTTGCTCTCCGTAACGGTCCTTATGCACCCCAGTTTCCAAAATCTCCTTTCTGTATCAGTCCTTCCTCACCCCAGTCTCATAACTCTACTCTCTGAAACAGTCCTTCTGCACGTCAGTCTCTAAACTCTGCTCTATGCAACAGTCTTTCTTCATCCCAGTCCCCAAACTCTGCTCTCTGCAACAGTCCTTTTACACCCCAGTCTCCAACATCTGCTCTCTTCAACAGTCCTTCTACACCTTTGTCTCTAAACTCTACTGTCTGTAACTGTCCTTCTGCACCTCAGTCTCCAACATCTGCTCTCTAAGAGTCCTTCTGTACTCCAGCCTCCAACATCTCCTCACTGCAACCGCCCTTCTGCAACCCAGTCTTTAACGTCTGCACTCTCAACAGTCCTTCTGCACCTCAGTCTAAAAACTCTGATCTCTGCAAGTATCATTCTGCACCCCAGTCTCCAACCTCTGCTCTCTGTAACAATCCTACTGCACCTCAGTCTCCAAACTCTGCTCTATATAAGATCCTTCTGCAACCCAGTATTCAAACTCTGCTCTCTGTAACAGTCCACCTGATCCCCAGTCTCCAAACTCTGCTCTCTGTAACAGGCCTCCTGCACCCCAGTCTACAAACTCAGCTCTATGTAACAGGCCTTCAGCACCCCAGTATCCAACCTATTCTCTCTGCAATGATACTTCTACCCCCCAGTCTCAAACATCTGAACTCTGTAACAGTTCTTCTGCACCCCAGTCTCCAACATCTGCTCTCTTGAAGATCCTTCTGCACCCAGTTTCCAACCTCTGCTCTCTGAAACAGTCCTTCTGTACCCCAGTCTCCAAACTCTGCTCTCTGTAGCAATGCTTCTGCTCATCAGTCTCCAACTTCTGCTCTCTCCAAACTCTGTTGTCTGCAATAGTCCTTCTGCACCCCAGTATGCAACCTCTGCTCTCTGTAAAAGTCCTTCTGTACCATAGTCTCCAACTTATGCTCTCTAAATGGGCCTTCTGCACCGCAGTATCCAAACTCTGCTTTCTATATCAGTCCTTCTGCACCCCAGTCTTCAAACTCTGCTCTCTGTAACAGTCCTTCTGAACCCCATCTCCAACCTCTTCTCTCTGCAGCAGTCCTTCTGCACATCAGCTTCAACCTCTTCTCTCTACAACAGTCCTTTTACACCCAAGTCTCCGATCTCTGCTTTCTATAACAGTCTTTCTGCACACTAGTCTCCAAACTCTGCTCTGTGTAAGATCCATCTGCACCCCAGTCTCCAACCTTGTTCTTTGTAACAGTTCTTCAGCACCTCAGTCTCCAACCTCTTCTCTCTGTAACAATCCTTCTTCAAGTCAGTCTCCAAACGCTGCTCTCAGCAACAGTCCTTCTGCACCTATGTCTCGAAACTCCGTTCTCTGCAACAGTTTCTCTGCAACCCAGTCTCCAACCTCTGCATTCCGCAACAGTCCTTCTGCACCCCAGTCTCCAACCTCTGCTCTCTGTAACAATCCTTCTGCACCTCAGTCTGCAGCCTCTGCTATTTGCAACGGTCCTTCTGCACCCCTGTCTCCAAACTCTGATGTCTCCAACAGTCCTTCTTAACCTCAGTCTTCTGCACCCCAATCTCCAACCCCTACTCTCTGCAACAGTCCTTCTCCAACCCAGTCTCCAACCTACTCTCCACAACAGTCCTTTTGCACCCAAGTCTCCAACATCAGATCTCTGCAACAGTTTTTCTCCTCCCCAGTCTCCAATCTCTGCTCTCTGTAACAGTTCCTCTGTACTGCAATTTCCAAACTCTTCTCTCTGTAACTGTCTTCTGAACCCCAGTTCCAACCACTGCTTTCTCTATTAGTCCTTCTACACTCAAGTCTCCAACCACTGCTCTCTGTAACAGGCCATATGCACCTCAGTCTCCAAATTCTGCTCTCTGCAAAGGTCCTTTGGCACCCCAATCCCCAACCTCTTCTCGCTGAAACAGTTCTTTTACACCCAAGTTTCAAACCTCTGCACTCCGCAACAGTCCTTCTGCACCTCGGTCTCCAACATCTGCTCTCTGCAATGGTCTCTTTACACGTCAGTATTCAACATCTATCTCTGTAACAGTCCTTCTACACCTCAGTCTCCATTGTCTGCTCTCTGTAACAGGCCTTCTGCACACAAGTCTCTGAACTCTGCTCTCTCTGTAAAAGTCCTTCTGCACCCAATTCTCTAACCGCTGCTCTATGCAACAGTCCTTCTGTACCACAGTCTCCAACCTCTGCTCCCTGTACGGGTCCTTCTTCACCCAAGTCTCAACCTCTGCATTCTGTATCAGTAATACTGCACCCCTGTCTCAAACCTTTACTCTCTGTAACATTCTTTCTGCACCTCAGTCTCCAACATCTGCTCTCTGCGACAGTTTTTCTGCACCCCAGTTTCCAAACTCTTCTCCCTGCAACAGTTCTTCTGAACCCCAGTCTCCAACATCTGCACTCTGAAACAGTTCTTCTATAAACCATTCTCCAACCTCTGCTCTCTGTAACAGTCCTCTTATATTGTAGTCTCCGTACTCTGCTCTCTGCAATGGTTTTTCTGCACCCCAGTCTCAAATCTATGCTTTCTGTATCAGTTTTTCTGAACCCCAGTCTCCAAATTCCGCTCTCTATAACAGTCCTTATGCACCACAGTCTCCAAATTCTTCTCTTTGCAACAGTCCTTCTGCACCCAAGTCTGCATCACCTGCTCCCTGTAACAGTCCTTCTTCACTCTATTATCCAACCTCTGCTATCTGCAACAGTCCTTCTACACCCCAGTCTCCAAACTCTGCTCTTTGTAACAATCCTTCTGCACCTCTGTCTCCACCTCTGCTCTCTGCAATGTTCCTTCTGCACCTCAGTCTCCAACCTCTACTCTATGTAACAGTCCTTCTGCACCTCATTCTCCAACCTCTGCTCTCTGCATGATCCTTCTGCAACCCAGTCTCCAAACTCTGCCCTCTGTAACAGTCGTTCTGCATCCCTTCACAAAACTCTGCTCTCTGTAACAGGCCTTCTGCACCCCAGTCTCAAACCTCTGCTCTCTACAAAGATGCTTCTGCAACCCAGTCTCCAACATCTGTAATCTCCAACAGTCCTTCTGCACCTCAGTCTAAAAACTAGGTTCACTGCAACGATCCTTCTGCACCCCAGTCTCTAAACTCTGCTCTCTGTAACAGTCCTGTTCCACCTCAGTCTCAAACCTCTGGTCTTTGTAAGATCCTGCTGCAACCCTGTCTCCAAACTCTGCTCTCTGTTACAGACCTTCTGCACCCCAGTCTCCAACCTCTGCTCTCTGAAACAGTCCTTCTGCAACTGAGTCTCCAAACTCTGCTCTCTGTAACATTCCTTCTCTACTCCGTTTCCAATGTCTGCTCTCTGCAACGGTCCTTCTGCAGGACAGTCTCCAACCTCTGTTCTCGGCAACAGTCCTTCTGCACCCCAGTCTACAAACTCTGCTCTGAGTATCATCTTTTCTGCATCTAAGTCTCCAAACTCTGCTTTATGTAAGATCTTTCTGCAACCCAGTCTCAAACCTCTGCTATGTGCAACAGTTCGTCTGCACCGCAGTCTCCATCCTCTGCTCTCTGAAAGATCCTTCTGCACCCCAATCTCCAAACTCTGATCTTCGTAACAGTCCTTCTTCACCCCAATCTCCAACCTCTGCTCACTGTAACAATCCTTCTGCACCTCAGTCTCCAACCTCTGCTTTCTGCAAAAATCCTTCTGAACCTCAGTCTCCAACCATTGCCCTCAGTAACATTCAATCTCAGTCTCCAACCTCTGCTCTATGTAAGATCCTTCAGCCACCCGTCTCCAAACTCTGCTCTCTATAACAGTCCTTTTGCACCCCAGTCTCCAACCTCTGCTCTGTGCAAAGTTCGTCTTCACCCAACTCTCCAAACTCTGCTCTCTGTATGATTCTTCTGCACCTTAATCTCAACACTCTGATCTTTGTAACAGTTCTTCTTAACCCCAGTCTCCAACCTCTGCTCCCTAGAACAATCCTTCTGCACCCAAGTCTCCAAATTCTGCTCTCAGAAACACTTCTTCTGCACCGAAGTCATTAACATCTACTCTCTGAAACAGTCCTTCTGCATCCCATTCTCCAACCTCTGCTCTCTGCAACAGTCCTTCTCTACCCTGGTCTCCATTCTCTATGCTCTGTAACAGTGCTTATGTACTGCAGTCTCCAACCTCTGCTGTCTGTAAGGTTCATTCTGGACCCAAGTCTCCAACCTCTGCTTTCTGTATCAGTTCTTCTGCACTATAGTCTCCAACCTCTACTCTCTGTAACAGTCCTTATGCATCTCAGTCTCCAAAATCTGCTCTCTATAACAGACATTCTGCACCCCAGACTCCAAACTGTGCACTCTGTAACAGTCTATCTACACTCCAGTCTTCAAACTCTGCTCTGTGTAACAGTCCTTCTGCAACCCAGTTTCCAATCTCTGATCTCTGCAACGATCCTTCTGCATCCCAGTCTCCAACATCTGCTCTCTGCAACCGTCCTTCTGCACCCAAGTTTCCAACCTCTGCTCTCTGCAATGATCCTTCTGCACAACAGTCTCCAACCTCTGCTCTCTGCAATAATCCTACTGCACCCTAGTCGCCAACCTCTGCTCTCTTTAACAATCCTTCTGCACCGAAGTCTCCAAACTCTGCTCTATGTAATATTCTTCTGCAAACCAGTCTCCAAACTCTGCTCTTTGTAACAGCCCTTTTGTACCCAGTCTCCAACCTCTGCTCTTTGTAACAGGCCTTCTGCACACCAGTCTCCAACATCTGCACTCTGAAACAGTTCTTCTCCACTCCAGTCTCCAACCTCTGCTCTCTGAAAACTTCCTCCTGTATTGCAGTCTCCAAACTCTGCTCTTTGTAATGGTCCTTATGCACCTCAGTTTCCAACCTCTGATTTCTGTATCGGTGCTTCTGCACCCCATTCTACAATCTCTGCTATCTGCAATAGGCCTTTTGCACCGCAGTCTCCATATTCTACTCTCTGCAAGAGTCCGTCTGCACCCAAGTTTCCAGCACCTGCTCCCAGAAACAGTCCTTCTGCACCCCAGTCTCCAAACACTGGTCACTTTAACAATCCTTCTGCACCTCCATCTCCAAATTCTCCTCTTTGCAACAGTCATTCTGCACCCAAGTCTCCACCCTCTGCTCTCTGCAAAAGTTCTTCTACACCCCAGTCTTCAACCTCTGCTCTGTGTAACAGTCCTTCTGCACCCTAGTCTACAACCTCTGCTCTTTGTAACAGTCCTTCTGCATTATATTCTCCTACCTCTGCTCTCTGTTACAGTCTTTGTATACCGCAGTCTCCAACCTCTGCTCTCTGTAACGGTCCCTCTGCACCCCAATTTCTAACCTCTGCTTTCTGTAACAGTCCTTCTGTGCCTCAGTCACCAAAATTTGCTCTCTGTAACCATCCTTCTGCACCTCAGTCTCCAACCTCTGCTCTCTGTAACAGTACTTCTGCACCTCAGTCTTAAACCTCTGCTCACTGCACGATCGTTCTGCACCCCAGTCTCCAACACTGCTCTCTATAACTGTCATTCTGCACCTCAGTCACCAATCTCTGCTCTCTGTAAGATCATTCTGCAACCCAGCCTCAAAACTCTGCTCTCTATACCAGTCCTTCTGCAACCCAGTCTCCAACCTCTGCTCTCTGTAGCAGGCCTTTGCACCCCAGTCTCCAAACTCTGCTCTCTGAAACAGTACTTCTGCATGCCAGTCTCCAAACTCTGCTCTCTGTAACGGTCCTTCTTCACCCCAGTCTCCCACCTCAGCTTTCTGTATCATAATTCTTCAACCCAGTCTCCAACGTCTTCTCTGTGTAAAAGTCCTTCTGCATCTCAGTCTCCAAACCCTGCTTTCTGCAACATTCCTTCTGAACCCTAGTCTAACGTGTTCTCTCTGTAACAGTCCTTCAGCACCCAAGTCTCCCACATCTGCTCTCTGTAATGATCCTTCTTCAGCCCAGTTTCTACCTCTGCTCTCTGCAACGATTCTTCTGCAACTCAGTCTCCAACTTCTGCTCTCTTCAACAATCTTTCTGCACCTCACTCTCCAACCTCTGCTCTCTGTAACAGTTTTTCTTCAATGTCTCCTCTCCTTAATACTCCTTCTGCACCCCAGTCTCAAAATTTTGTTCTCTGTAAAATCCTCCTGCACCCCAGTATCCAAACTCTGCTCTCTGTAACATTTTTTCTCCAACCTCTGCTTTCTTCAACGGTCCTGCCGCAACCCAGTCTCCAAACTCTGTTCTTTAAAACAGTCCTTCTGCTCCCCAATTTCCAATCTCTACTCTCTGTAACAGTACTTCTGTACTGCAGTCTCCAACTTCTGCACTCTTTAATGGTCTTTCTGCACCCTAGTCTCGAAACTCTGCTTTCTGTATCAGTCCTTCTGCACCACAGTCTTCTAACTCTGCTCTCTGTTACAGTCCTTCTGCACCTCAGTCTCCAAACTCTGCTTTCTGTAAGATCCTTCTGCAAACCAACTCTCCAAACTCTGCTCTCCATAACAGTCTTTCTGCACACCAGTCACCAACCTCTGCTCTCTGCAACGATCCTTCATCACCCCAGTCTCCAAACTCTGCTCTCTACAACAGTCATTCTGAACCCAAGTCTCAAAAATCGGCTCTCTGCAACAGTCTTTCTGCACCTCAGTCTGAAATCTCTGTTTTCTGCAACGACTGCCCTGCACCCCAGTCTCCTTCCTCTGCTCTCTGTAACAGTCCTTCTGAACCTCAGTCTCCAACCTCTGCTCTTTGTAAGATCCTTCTGCAACAAAGTCTCCAACCTTTACTCTCTGTAACAGGCCTTCTGCACCCCAGTCTCAAACCTCTGCTCTCTGTAACAGGCCTTCTGCACCCCAGTCTCCAACCTCTTCTCTCTGCAACAGTCTTTCTAAACCCCAGTCTCCAAACTCTTCTCTCTGCAAAAGTCTTTCTGAACCCAAGTCTCCAACATCTGCTCTCTGCAACAGTCCTTCTGCACCTCAGTCTGAAAACTCTGCTCTCTGCAATGATCCTTGTGCACCCCAGTCTCCACACTTTGCTTTCTGTAACAGTCCTTCTGCACCTCCGTCTCCAAATTCTGCTCTCTGCAACAGTTCTTCTGCACCCCAGTCTTTAACATCTACTTTCTGAAAGAGTCCTTCTACACCCCTGTCCAAATGCAAAACAATGAGACCTGAACTATTGCTCACCCTGCAAAAAATCAATTCAAAATGCATTAAAGACCCAGGCACTAGACCAGAAATTATGCAGTTTCTAGAAAAAAAACAAAGTCACTACTCGAACCTACAGGCAGATGCAATGACTTTCTTAATAGGATGCCAAAGCTCAGGAGATAACAAAAAAAGTTAGCTAATAGGATGGCATCAAATTAAGTAGGTTTTGCACAGCAAAGGAGACAATTAGAATATGAAGAGAGAACCTACGGAAAGGGAGAAAATCTTTATGAGGGGCTCTTCTAAAAGAGGATGAATATTCAGAATAGTAATAAAGAACTCAATAAACTGAACCTCAAACCCACAATTATTAAATAACCCAATTATCAAATAACCCAATTACCAAATGGGAAACTAAATGAACTAAACAGACACGTCTTAGAATAAAATATTTGAGTGGCCAACAAATATATGAAAATACTTGCAAGTCAAGACTACCTGAGATTTCATCTCACTTCAGTGACAAAGGCAACCACCAAGAATACAAACAGAAATGAGTGTGACAAGGAGAGAATTGGAGAGAAAGGAGCACTCTCACCCTGTTTGTGGGCATGTAAATCAGCACAACCATCACGGAAATCGGGATGGAGGCTCCTCAGGAGTAGCCATGGACAACCCTGAATCCCAGCTCTTCCTCTGCTTGGTATTTATCACAGCTGATTGAAGTGATCATACTATAATGACACATACATGCCCATGAACAAGCCGAGGTGACATCAGTGGACGAATGGATAAAGAACTTCTGGTATATGCACACTGGAATTTCATTCAGCCATAAAGATGAACGAATTATGTCATGCTGGAAGATGGATGGATCTTCAGAACATTAAGGAAAATAAGCAACTCAGAAATTTAAGGGCCATATGTTTTTTCTCTGTTAAAGCTAGAGGGGAAAAGGAAAGAAAGTTGGAAAGGGAGTCTCATCATGAAAGTTGAAGGAAGATCAGTAGAGTCAAGGAACCAGGGAAGGAGTGAGGAAAAGGGAAATATTGGAATGATTTTGGTCAAAGTTCATGGTTATTTTGTGTGCATGTTCAAGTATGTGTCAGCAAATCCCACAATTATGGACCTCTACAATGCACCAATGAAGTATGAAAAGAAGAGTTTCACATTACATGGGACAGGCACTATTCTAGGAGGGTGCCCATTTTTTCCCATGTATAAATACCGTGATCATTTACCACTGTCAAAAATCTCAGCAGATTCAAATGTTCTGATCACTGCTCCACCACATGGCCTCTTCTACTTCAAAGTCCCCTTATTTCCAATGAAATCAGGGAGCCCGTTTCAACAATGCCATCTGTTAATGTCTTCCCAGGCTGCCGAGGACAGCGGCTGCGGGTTTCACAAAAATCTGGTGCTGCCTTCTGAACGCATGTCCACGAGGCCTTGGTGAAGGCTGGTGCTCCAGGCCCTCCTCCACATCCAGCTGTGAGGCCAGGGAAGGGGTAACATAACACGCCATCCAACACCTTATTTATTTCTGATCACCATCCTCTCCATTATTCCAGGATCATATTGGTCATTGAACTTAAGCAAACACTGAGTCCAGATTTCAGTCCATCAACTAAAGAGAGTCTAATAGCCACTCCTCATGGCTCAGGAAAATCCTTGGCCCAAACATTTCTGGTGATTACGTAACTGTGACTGCATTCAAGATGATCCAGCAATATGTCCTGACTTCTTTGGTCTAGAAGACTCAAACAAATTCTCTTATATATTTTTAAGGCTCCTATTAACAAAATACAGTAAAATATTTACCTTTTATTTTGGTGTGACCCTTATACTCTCCTGGCCTATATTTTGTACTCTTACCTGATGCGTTCTAGGATCAGACCCCAATTAAGAGTCTGGTGACAATGTGGGATGATGGGTGAGCATCTTAAAGACAATTGGGCTGGGGATGTGGCTCCAGCAGTAGTGTGCTTGCCTGGCAAGCGTACGGCCCGGGTTCTATCCTCAGCACCACATACCAACAAAGATGTTGTGTCCGCCGAGAACTAGAAAATGAATATTAAAAATTCTCTCTCTCTCTCTCTCTCTCTCTCTCTCTCTCTCTCTCTCTTTCTCTCTCCCCTCTTCTCTCCTCTCCTCTCCTCTCTCACTCTCTCTTAAAAAAAATAAAAGACAACTGCCCAGGTACAATCACCATAGGGTCTTGAATTTAGGGAAAGCTTGTCTCCTCGGGGTAGGAGGGGCTGCTTCTGACAGCAAAGAGGGTTAATGGAGATTTCAGGGTTTAAGGCTCTGAGATTTGTCTAATTCCACTGGTATTTCGCCATTCTAAATAACAGGATCTCAATCATTCCCCCATTAAAGTCCTAATTGACATAAGAGAGACCTGGAGAAATTGTGGATTTATATTTTCTTTGTACTTCTGCAATTTTGAGAATTGGATGATTTATTCTGATATTAACCTTTATCAGTTTCCAGAGAGAAAATATTTCTAATGATCTGAACCTGACTTGAAGGAGGAATATAATGCTTGAACCTATCATTATCTTTCTGTAAGTCTCCCACTCCAGTCAGTAACAGCAGTCTGTAGTCATGTTGTAATGTTCGTTCCCACCCTGAAGGTCGATGGTGTTATTCCAAAGCTCAGTTTTCCATAGACATTTGATTTCAGGCCACGATAACTTAAAGTCTCTGTTGGGACATTGCACACCAGGAATTATCAGGTCTCCTTTCCCATGGGTTTTGACATCATCAACATAGTCAATTCCCTCAGGTCAGACATCCAACCTACCTCCTCTGATCTGTTATCTAGAACCATCTCTGATGTAAACCACTATTGTGGTCAGTGCCACCATGGTCAGGTAGAGATAAAGAACGACTCTTGATGTCTTAGGTTAGAGGAAGTTAACACAGAAAAAAGTTACAAAATGTTTGGGAGTGCTGGAAGAAAAAAGGAAAATAGGGCAGGTGACACCACCCCATATATGGAAACCCTAGCTTCCCTGGAAAAAGACACTCATTCCAAGCTACTGTGACCCACATTCAGGAACAGCTGTCTCGAAGCCTGCACACACAGCTCCTGGCACCAAGGAGATTAGTTCCTGCCTCTTCAGAACTGGTTTTCTGCTGCTGCTATGGGATCCAAAAAAACCTGCTTTCTTCCTTTCCTTTCTTCCTCTCTGCCTAGTGTTTGGCTGATCTTCACAAAACCTCTTAAAATGGAGGCCTTCCTTCGGGGGGTGTGGCAAACGAGGTTCTTGTACTTTCTGTCCCTTTGTTGTGGGGAGAACACAGAAGTACAGAGATGGTGCTGAACACCAACACAAAATGTCGGACACACTTGAACCTGAAACTGCGAAAAGGGTGTTTATGAAAAGAGAGGAGAGAAAGGAGTCTCAGAGATTTTAAAAGCAGAGGTTGGAGTTAAAGCTCCAGATACAGACTCTCTAACCAGGCCTACAAGTTTCTGGGAGGCATCTTTTTTTCAGACGACTGTGTACTCCAGTTTTAAGATTGGTCTAGACTTTGATTGTGCAAAAAGATGCACACCCTCCAGCCAGCTTCCTCTGGGCACACTGAACCTTATTGCTTCTCAGGCTGTGAATGACGAGGCTCAACAGGGGGCTCACTACACAGAAGAGAACAGAGACCAGGGTGTCCATGTCCATCCTTCTCTGGGCCTGTCATAGTGAAAGTTGGCTGTTCCATAGAATACCACCACGACAGTGAGGAGGGACACACAGGTGGATAAGGCCTTCCTCCTGCCCTGAGCAGAGGGAATCCCCAGGATGGCTGCCATGATGAGTGCATAGGAGCCTGCAGTGAAGAGTCAGAGGCTCAGGCCCATGGTGGCACTGACAACGTGGAGCGCAGACTCGTTGACAGAGGTGTCTGAGAAGGAGAGCTTCAGGAGCAATGGGGTGTCACAGAGTAAGTGGCTGAACTGGTGGGGCCCACATAGAGTGAGTGTGATGGCCAGCACCATGTGTGTGACCAAATTCACCAGCCCATACAACCAGGACCCAGTAATCAGGCCAACACAGATCTTCACACTCATGATGACTGGGTACTGAGGAGGACGGCAGGTGGCTCACAGCAGTCATACTGGCCACACAGCTAGTAAGAAGCCTTCTGTGCCAGCACTTGTCACCAAGAAGAAGATCTGGTAAAGGCAGCCCTCATGAGAAATGGCCTTCTTCTCCCAGAAGAAGTTCACCAGCAGTACTGGGAGTGTGGTAGATTTTTAGCAGACGTCGAAGAAGCTCAAATTGCTGAGGAATAAGTACATTGGTGTGTGTAGAGCAGGACTGTCCCTGGTGGCCACTATTATGAGCATGTTCCCCAGGAGAGTGGTCAGGTAAATGACCAGAAAGAGCAGAAAGAACCAGCCCTGTAGGTTGGAGTGGTTGGAAAATCCCAAGAAGATGAATTCAGTGACAAATGATTGATTGCTCATTTCCAATGGTATCATAGCTACAAAACAGAGAAAAAGAGACCATGACGAGAGAATGGACTGAGAGCACCCCAAACAGGCTTGTTAATCTGCAGCAACATGGCAAATAATATTGTATACAGAGATGCCTGGACTCTGGAAAGGGATGTATAGGAGTGACTTTAGAGAGATCATAACTTCTCACAGACTTTTGCATGAGTGATCTTTTGTAAGAATAAATGGAGACTTGGTCAAAATGCACAACCAGCTATCAACCCCTGTGTCTCATTGAATCTGCAGTATCTCCCTTTTAACACTGTGCTTCACTGTGATGAATTCTCTTTTGTATGTCTGTTATTTCAAGTAATAAGTTTTCATTGTGGAAAAATGAAGAAAATGTAGAAAGTTATTCAGAAGAATAGAACAGGTAACAAAATAAAAGCTCTGTTTGCATTCATTCCATTCTACTTATATCTATCTTTAAAATATCCAAAGCAAAATTTCCCAATATTGTTGTACTCTATTTAGTTGTTTGCCTTGTAATCTTAATTTCCTAAAATGAAATTAAGTTACTATCTCCTTTTTTATTGAACATAGAAACCTTCCATTCCATTTACTATCATAAACACTGGAATAGAAGCTTCATACATATGTATCTGTGATCATCTCTGATTATTTCTTAAAATTAAAATTATAAGTCACCTGCTTTTAAATACATTGATCTATTTTTTTTCAGTAGAAACTTTTATTTTTTTACGTTTTATAAGACACAAGAAATTTTGACAAATGATATATACTTAGGCATTTCTCTTTTTTTTGTATTATAAGATTTACCTCACCAAACATTACATTTCCTGAAAAAAAAATGATTGATACAATTACTGATTTTCTATCATGTTACCCATGCTAATTTGTGATCCATTGTTTTGAACTAAAATTTCTGTTTCTTTTTCAAGCTTAAATGAAAAATATTATAGTAAAACAGTAGGCTCTGGTCCAGATAGATGTGGATTGAAATCCATCTGTTGTTTACTAGATGTTGTTTGTAAAAAGTCACCTCATCTCTATTCCTCAGTTTGTTCTTTGCTTAGGATATTAATGATGTCTATTTCACAACTCCTGAAAAAATTTTGAGATAATATAAGCTTTGTGTCTGGCACATTACATTTACTCAATGCCTTTTATCAAGTTAAAAAATGTCTATCCATTTTTTACTAGTAGTTTTTTTTTTTTTTGGTGTATGTGTGCTGGGTTTTGAATTAAGAGCCTTATGCATACTAAGCATGCACTCTACCACTGGACTTTGCCCCTAGTTTCATTTAGTTATAGTTTTTATCATAAATAGATGTTGAATTTTCTTATTTTCTCTGCATCTATTAAAATGATATATATATGTTCTTATTTAGTCTGTTACTATGGAAATTCAGTTGATTGAATTTTTGAATATTGAACCAGCCTTGCATTCTGGGATTGATCTCGATTGACTGTAATGTTATCTTTATTCTATATGGCTGAGTTCAGTTTGTTAATATTGTTCCCTGCTTGCTTTTGTGTATTCTATTTTCGCTGTTCTCCAGAGATAATCTATTTCTTGAAAAATTCTCAGTTGTATTCTACTGTTATTTTCAGTCAATGCATGTTAGTGGACTAGTGGAAAACAGAAAAGGGATTTCTGATGTTTCCAGGAAGCCCTGCCTTAGGTACTGTAAACTCAGTCACAGGGATATGGCCTTCACAGTGACCCACTTTCTAGAAATATGGCTGAGCCTAGTTCTTATTCCTCCCGATGTTAGACATTTCAGCCTGTTCCTTTCCATAGCTGCAAAGGTTTTCTGTTGAGTGTCATAATGTAACAGTATCTGATACTCTTGCCCCTGATGATTACAGCTTTTGTTCTATGCAAAAAATCAGAAAATGGGTCTGGGAAAAGTTTTGGCTGCTGTTGCTGCTCTTTGTCCCTCCACCTATCCAAGAAATGATACCGTTAAAGACACTTTCTCAGAATACTTCCCTATCTTCCTGGGAGCATTTGGTGGAATCCATGGAGAAAAAGAAAAAATACAAACATCTTATGTCTATAGCCCTCTGGGTCTTTATGCTCTTAAACCAGTCTATACTTAGTCTTTAGCAATCCATTAACTATTTTTTATTTGAGTTTTTTTTTTTAATAAATAAACTCCTATGTATCTAGTGGGTTCTCCCATAGTTAAAAAAATGCCTGGATTATTTTGGTTGCTTATCTCTCCCCAGACTTCGGTTAGTTGTTTGCCTTATAATCGTCATCCCTAACAAAGTCAAGGAAAGTCATTAATTTGCATTTTCTTCTGCTCTTTTTGGTTATTATAATGATGAAAACAACATGCTTTCTAGCTATTTCGGTAGATACTCAAGGTGAAATTTGAAGTCTATACACTTACTTTTCAAAAATATTTAGTAATTTTTAATTTAGTTAAAAATATAGTTATTCTATTCAAAACAATCCCATTTCTAGCATATTTCCAAGGAAATTAATGCACAGTTCCCAAAAATTCTTGTGTAAAAATTCATAATAACTCAAACAAATATTATGGCTTCAGCAGAAGGACAGAAGACAAATAACGGTTTATCATGCAGTGGAATAATTCAGTTACTTTAGAAACACAAATACTGGAACATTAATAACATTGACAAATCTAAAAAAAAATTTCTGGGTGAAAGAAGCCAGATACAAAATATATACTGTATGTTTCCTTTAAATAAACTTCAAAAATTAGCAAAACAGCTATAATGGTCAAGTAATAATGGTGGTCTTTTTTTTTTTGAGCTCAGGGGTGATATCAGTTGAAGCATGAAGAAATTTTCTAAAGTGATGGAAATGTTTTATATCCTGATTTTTGGTAATTCATATGTATATGTAAAATATTATTAACCTGTACATTTTATATCTGTGCATTCTTTGAGTACAAATTATAGTTCAATTTTTAAAAATAGCCTTATTTTTTAAAAAAAAGTAATTAATGGGGAAGAGTGGTACATGCCTGTAATTCCAGGTACTTGGAAGACTAAGGCAGGAGGATCATAAATTTGAAACTCTGCAAGGCGTTCTGCCCAAAATAATTGAAAGGGCTGGGGATATAGCTTCATGGTAGAGTGCCACTGGGTTCAATCCCCAGTACTGCAGTAAGTAAGTAAATAAGTAAGTAAGTAAGTAAATTGATAATTGAAGTGAAAGCATTTTTTCAAGATGATTTTTAACTCAGGTTTGGTTGGAACCACATCTAAATATTCTTTTAGGTCTCTAAGAGTTTAAGTATTTTCTCCCATTTTTTGCATTTCTCTACTTCTTTTTTACCACAGTGATAGTCCAGGATATATCACATTTTACAAGTGACATCAGTTGTTTCCTGATCACGATCTGTTTTAAGCAGTGAATGTGATTGGTGGGTGCATTCGGTCTGTATCACAGATACAAAGCCTTTCTCACCATGATGGATGTGCATGTGCATGTGTGTGTGTGTGTGTGTGTGTGTGTGTGTGTGTGTGTATTATTGGTTGTGGGATTGGTCTTGACTGAGAACACTGTCTTATAGTTAGTGGCATGGCAAGTTGGCATCTCAGGCAACATTGATGGCAGAAATCTAAAAGAATATAGCAGGAATCTGCCATCTAAGGCTCAGCAAGCTCAGAACACTTGGTTATCCTAATTGCTATAAATGGAAAGACCCTCACTATTGAGCTTCTCTGAGAGCTGCATCACATTGGGGCGGGAGGAGGGAGCCTATTTTCATAGAGATGTACCCTGTTTCTATGGAGACTCCAGCTAGGCTTCAAGGGGCTGGTGGGATAGTACCAGTGGATGCTGCCAAGCCCTGGGTCATTCTGAGGAGCCTGCTACTTCAGGGGAGGTGGCAGGGTATCAGCCTATGGGGCCAGGACTAGGGTCTGTGAATCTGTGTCAGGCCTGATTTCTAAGCAAGGTACTTGGCAATAGAAACCTCGGAAAACGTCCCACCCCCCACCATGCCATGGGCCACCAGAGAGCCCAGGTGTGTCTCTGGAAGCCAGGCTTGGGTATGAGCATGGACATCAATGATTGCAGAGTATCAACAATAGGGGACCATAAATCTCTTTCAGGTGAGTGCAGACTGAAAACAGGGATATCTGGAGGGAGATAGACTGGGTTTTAGAAAATCATCAGATCTCTAGGTCTAGAACCCGCAGATAGACCCACTCATGGAATTGTGCGTGTGAGTCCAAGGAGCAGGGGTCGATAACTGTGAAACCTGGTTCCCCAGGTTTTAGACACACCTGTTTACTTCAAAAGAGTGATCTGAGTGGTAAAACAAGATCAAAATGAAGTGGTCTGTATCTGAAGATGTGCTGTGTTGAAGGTGGGAGAAAATCTCTGAAGCCCTCATGCAGAAGGATATGGAGAGCTTTAAAGTCCTAGTTGAAGAGTACACGGTAAAGACAACAAATCAGTTTGGGCAGTCTGGCTAGCTGGTGGGATCACTGAGCAAAACAGGAATATGTGAGGAATAGCAGATGTAGAGGAGGCTTTAGTGGATTTGATTTGAGTAATGTTGAATGTGAATTATCTGTGGGATAATCACATGGAAATTCCCTTCACAGACAGCCTAGAACTGCAGGTGTGGATTTGGGAGTCATTGTATTGAAGGCAACTGTTACAGAAAAGAGTGAACATGAAATCCCCCAGGAGAATAGAGAAAGTAAAGAAGGAAATAGAGAACGTAGGGATTCTTGTGATACTTGGTGTTCACGAAAATTGTAGTAAAAGTTTATCCAGAAATGACTAAAAACACCACACTATCTAGTTCAGTTGTAGGTATCGCTTTCTCTAAATACTTTCCCTAAACAAGAGGTTATCTTATTTGCATTGATTTACAATAAATCAACTTTGAAATGGAGCTGGAAGCTACATGTACTTGACATTT
Source organism: Ictidomys tridecemlineatus (assembly GCF_052094955.1). NCBI lineage: Eukaryota > Metazoa > Chordata > Mammalia > Rodentia > Sciuridae > Ictidomys > Ictidomys tridecemlineatus. Next base: position 18,818 of record NW_027522462.1, on the reverse strand, counting down.
CTTATGTTCTCTGTTTTCTCTATCAACTACCTGGATGAACTTCAAGTCATTTAGAAATCAGTGCTATGTACTTTCTTTTAACTCCCCATATCAAAAAGATTAATATGACAATCCCTTTATAGGTAGATATCTAGATGTTTCCAGAAAAAGAAATAAAATTCCACATATAAAGCAGTTCCAGCAAATTTTACTATGGAAAATTGGTACATGGTCTCTGGATGTGTAAAAGGGAAAACTAAATGTAAATATTCAGGGATTTAAAAATACAATCTCTGAAGTTGTGCATACTGCTATTGTATAGGTCTTAAATATAAAGGTCAGTTCAGGAGGGACAATTTCATGGGGCATTAAAAAAATCTCCCAATGTATGTTTATATAATTTTATGTACATATAAGTTTTTCCTTGGTTTTACTGGCTAATTTCTTGTAGTTCAAGGGTGTGGGGTAGGGTGAAGGATGATACACAAACAATTTTTCTTATTCTTTATGCTCTTTTTTAATGTAGGGCATTAGATTAAATCATCATCATGGTCACCATTAGAATCCATTATTAACAATCATAACTCATGAATGACACTTTGTGACACAATATGTAGTTGCTCCTTAGAATTTATATAATGCAGCATAGGAATTAGATCAACTTAATAGTAAACCCTCTGCTCTGCAATAATAATAACCATAATCATCATAATCATCTGGGGCATATTTCATAGAAAAATAATTTGAGTGTGAGTCTTCTTAGATTGCTTCAATACACATAAATGCCTGACTTTAAAGTGGCATGTTTTCTGTCAAAATTAGATTGAATTTCGGATAATCAATTCTATCAAAACTCAGTAAATTTTTTTGAAAAGATTAATTTTTACATACCTGAATCCAATCAAGATTTTTCAAATTGAGTAACGAATAGAGACACACATTAGATAAAAATACCTAATACTTATTAAATGCCTATAAGACTTTTACATGCATTTACTTATTTGGTTTACACAACAAGCTATAAGATAACCTATTATCCCAATTTTACAGAAAAAAGAATTGAAATTAATGCACAATATATTAATGCAAGTAGGAAAACATAAATAAATTCCTTTAAATTGCATAATGTACATTAATTTGTACATTTAATATGTATTAACAATTATGATATAAGAAACAAAAAAGAAATTTACTCAGAAAATTTATCATGTAATAACTGTTATTCGTAGTGATACTTTGTTACCTGATGATAATACCAAATATTAGTAAACTGTCTTATTATGTTCAATGCCCAGACATTCTTGTCTTTGGTTCTAATAATTCATTGCACATGATTAATAGGCCAACACAGCTTTCATTAAAATTCCAAATCTCAGGGCCTTAAGAAGCTTAAAGTATTTAAATTTCAACAGAAAGTCGGTGCTTCAGGTAAGCAAAACTAATTTTAAAATCTAAATATAAACAAAATAAAATAAATAAGTCTAGAGTCTTAAAAGAAAAAAAAATTTGGTTGGCAATAAATAAAATAAATAGAGTCTTAAAGAAGAACTTTTTTTTTTTTTTTTTTTTTTGCTTTGGCAATAAATGAAATGTTTTGCTGACTAACCTTAGGGATTCATTTCCTCAAACGAAAAAAAAAAATGGGCATGACCAAAACGAGGAAAAATGGTGTGATCATGAAAACCCTTATGCACATCAGGGAAACAATGATTCCTATTTGATCTCACTAGCACAAGCAATGATTAAAATTTTTAAATCCAATTTTCATGTTGCCCAGTAAATTGCTTAAAACACACACACACAAACACACACACACACACACACACACACACAGTACAAGGTCAATTTATTCAGAAAAATATCTGAATGATTTCAGATGCTTGTGGCAATGTGAATTTATTACTGTGAAATCTATGAGCTATCTGGCCTGGCCCAGAGTTGTCCTCATATACTTCCATGTGGTGTGGGTGCTTGGAGCCGAGGGAAAGATCAGAGGTCATTGTGTAGAACAGTTGGACTCAGTCAGTGAGTTCCAAGTGTTCCCAGTGATGCTGGTCAAAGGACACACTTTGGGGGAGGCTAGGCTCTTTCACCTAACATGCAGGGATGCCCTTACCCCTAACTGGTAGGTTTAAAATCTTAACAAATTCACCAGGAAAAAGCCTTCCTCCTGTCTTGGAGATTCAGCACTCAATTCAGCATTTAACATCTCTTCCAGTTCTGTTTTTTTGGGGCCGGGGTGTAGGGGGGCAGTTACCGGAGATTGAACTCAGGTGCTTGACCACTGAGCCACATCCCCAGCCCTATTTTATATTTTATTTAGAGACAGGGTCTCACTGAGTTTATTGGTGCCTTTTTTTTGCTGAGGTTGTCTTTGAACTCACTATTCTCCTGCCTCAGCCTCCTGAGCTGCTGGGTTACAGGCGTGCACCACTGTGCCAGCTTTTTCAGTTCTTTTTATTTCACCTGTGCTTCTTCTAGCATAAAGGGGAAAGGGAAGACAAATTATTACCTCTTACGATATGTCAGAGCCTTCTAGTTATAAAATTCTTCAAAATAAAAAATTCTCTTTTCCATTTAGGATTTTAAAATTTCTTTTCTTGGTAGTGGTTAGTTTCAGTTCAAACCAATTTTGTTCCTATATAGGGTCTAATTTAGTCCTAAGCCAGATCTACTAAGAAACCCAAAGAGGATAAGATCTGATCCCTGTCCTGCTGCGCCCCTCCCCTGACTCAGGCAATGGCAAGGCCCTACTGAGTTGGATGGCACAAGGCGTCAATCCTCTGGAGGAGTGCAGTATGTTTCTGGGAATGGGCTGATTTGTTTTTGTATTCCATTAATAAGTATAGTTCTGATTTCTCATATGACCATTAAGTATAAAGGATAAATCATGACTTTCCCAATTAATGCAACTACTTCTAAAGCATAGACCTGTTTGCTCTAAATGCAATGATTCAGCTGTGGAGTGTAAATTGTTAATGTCTAAAGAAAAACTCCCTGTATTCCTGTCAAGGAAGTTTTTGAGGAATTAATTTAAAATCTAGAGAAGGAAAATTAATGTTAACAAGATAGATTAGTGCTTAGTACTGGGCAACTTGTTCTTGTTCCTGTGCACAATGGTTTGTGCTCTTACATTTGTATGATTAAAAGTAATAACAAATCAACTACTTGCCGTAACCATGGCACTGGTTCCAGTCAGTAAGTCAAGAAAGAATAGCCAAGGTATAGGCCAATAGTTTGGGACATTTGTAACTATTATTAAAAGTTAACTAAGCAGAAACAGCTCAAAGCAAAACTCGAACTGAAAGTACAAATGCTTGCTTATGCATAAGCCAAGATCCAATCTTCTATTCTAATTGTAGCTACATAATATTATTTTTTGTTTGAATAATGATTCCTTTTTTGTAACCACAAAGTACTGTAAGCCTGCCAAAATGCAAAGTATATATGATCAACTTCACAAGTAAAGATTGGGATCAATACCTTCACTTTGGTGTCTGGGTTGTTTCTCCACCCCCTCCTCGCCGACTCCTCACCATCGGTTCGTCTCTTGAGACCCCCTGTTGGAGCTGGTCTTCGATACTGTCCTTCAACCAACTTACAATCTAATGGGAAGATGAACTCAATATGTGCAGGAAAATTGGAAACAATTCTATGTAATCTACAAATTATCATTATTTTCTTTTAGTGTTTGCTTGGGCAGCTCTGGGAATGGAGCACTTAATACTTTTAAAAGCCCCTCATTTTATCTTGAATATGCGCTCCTCCAGGTCCTAGTTGGGCCTCTCAATTGTGTACTAAACACTAGCGCAACACCTTGTGTAAATGTGCACTCAGTAAAGGTTGAAGAATTAAGAAGGTCTTTCAAGTACATCCATGGAGCAGAGTTTTTAAAAGATTCTTTAAAGACGGTACTATGTGGGACCTAAAGGATGTAACAGAGACTTGACAGAGGCCAGAGGATATTTCTGTTCAGTGGTTTTGGTGCAGATATCTTGCTGAGAAAAATAAAGCCTCTGTGGGCATAAGTGAGGCAGCATAGCCCAGTGGCTTCTTAGGAACTCAGTGTCTCCTGTCTCCTAAACATATCCCTTATGGAGACCATTGGCAGTTCCCACAGAACAAGCAGCTCTGCATCTTTCTTTCCCAATCAGTCATCTCAAAGTCAGGTGACCAAAAATGAAGTCACTTATGAGTGACCCCAAAATATAATATTTCTAAAGGAGGGGGGTTGTGTATGAAGTAGACTACTCACAAGCTTCAGGGATTTATTACAGTTAATAAATTGCTTGCAACTCCCCTCCCCAAGCATCTATGTGTTGTAAGATAAAGATGAAAACCTCTAGTTAGTGAATGAATACGTTTATAAACATAACTTCTTCTACAATAATGATTTTTATTTAAACAGATATTTTGGTAGGTCTATTGTTATGCTATATTATATCATAATGGGAATGTGTCCCTATACTTTCTCCCTAAAAATTATTCCTTTCTGTCCTGCTCATGAAAAGCAGAGGATTAACACTTAGCATTATCTATTGTTTACCATAAGTAATTTTCCACACACATCATCTCACTTAAGGAATTTAGGCATCCCAGGGTTTCTGGTTATGTTTTGGGTTTTCTTCCAGTACTGGAGGCATCATGCTAAATCCCTCATGGTTTGTGATAACCTCTGAAGTTATTTCTACTCTGGCAATACAAGTAGTATTGTGCAAACTTAGACACACATAGAAAAGGTGCTACGATAGGTAATTACATAAATGCCATCAAAATGGTAATGAAAATATGTAAAATATTATGTAATATGTTTTTAAGGTGTAGGTGTATCCTGATTCTGGGATAGTATTTTTGAAAATTATGATGGTACATAAAGTATTTACCAGCAACTCTCACAGAGAGGCGTAGATTTCTGGTTTTGGTATGGCCCTTGCTGCTCTCCATACAGGCACCTGGGCTACAAAGAAAGATCTTGGTAAAACTGGCTGTTGGTCTCCATTCACCACAAAACGGACCTGTTATTCTGAAAGTTGCCTGTCGCATATCTGTGGCCTCATTAAGGAGTCAAAATCCTCTGATCTCTCACAATTCATTTGCCTGTGATGGACATTTATAGAGGTCTGGGGCCGACCTGTTGGGGGGTATGCATCGTTCCTTTCCTCTGCAGCTGCTCTGAGACTCTTCAGTGTGCAAACACAACTCAAGGGCAACGGCTTGAGTTTAACTGCAACAATGGAGAGCAGTTAATTCGGTGTTGGATTCATTAATGTCTTGGCAATCAACTGTTCCCAGCATACAGCGAGAAGAACAGCGTCCTCTCTTTTCTGGGATGTGGGTGAGCGAAGTTTAGAGTGAGATTTCTGCTAAGAAGTTTTGGGTGGCTGAAACCTTAAGACTGCTTTCCCTTCCTGCTAGGGAGAGAAGGGGTCAGGGTGGGTGTACACTTATTGGGATAAATTTCGCACGGCATATGAAGTTTTTCTTTAATGTTATATACTTTGCCAGATGGACAGATATCAGAAGCCACAATATTAAAAGCATCCCCACTATCTTCAGCTGATCAACTCCTGCTAAGGGCTGATCCCTTACCAATCCCTGTATGACTTCGTGCCCCTTAATTTTATGATCCTGCTGATTCTCATGACCTGGTGAAGAAATTGTTTGCTATGGAGTTTAAAAGTAGCGGGAAAAAAAAAAGAGTCATCAAACAGCTCTTTCGGGCACAGATGGAGAAAAGACAACAAGCATGAACGTCTTGTAGTATTTTACTGCACAAAAATAAACATAAAAGTGCACATAGCACTTCACATTCACTAGTGTTGGCTAGAGCTGCAATATTGGGGGAAAGGAGATTGACTGCTTTGGGTATAAGCTTTTTTTGGAGAGAAAAGTATAAAAATATTCTGAAATACCTGTTGATTAGAGAACCCAGGTGAGGTCACAATGTGTCACATACTTAGCACAGTGTGCTTCCCCTGTTTGGATGGGCACCAAAGTGGTCATGAGACACGTGTATGGAGAGAGCGCTCTTGTAATTGCTGCTGAAGAGTTCACATATTTCTACAACTAAGACATTTCCTAGAATAAAACCATCATTTAGTTCTAATCTCACTATACAGTCTGTCTCCCAGCCAGCTTCCTCAGGGCACTCTGAACCTCATTGCTTCTCAGGCTGTGAATGATGGGCTTCAACATGGGGGTCACCACACAGAAGAGCACAGAGACCAGGGTGTCCGTGTCCAGTCTTCTCTGGGCCTGTCATAGTAGAAGTTGGCTGTTCCATAGAGGACCACCACGACATTGAGGGGGGACGAACAGGTGGGGAAGGCCTTCCTCCTGCCCTAGGCAGAGGAAATCCCCAGGATGGCCGCCATGATGAGTGCGTAGGAGCCTGCAGTGAAGAGGCAGGGGCTCAGGCCCATGGTTGCACTGACAACGTGGAGCGCAAACTCGTTGACAGAGGTGTCTGAGCAGAAGAACTTCAGGAGCAATGGGGTGTCACAGAGAAAGTGGCTGAACTGGTGGGGCCCACATAGCCAGGACCCAGTCACCAGGCCAACACAGACCTTCACACTCATGATGACTGGGTACTGAGGAGGACGGCAGGTGGCCACACAGCAGTCATACTAGCCACACAGCCAGTAAGATGCCTTCTGTGCCAGCACTTGTCACCAAGAAGAAGATCAGGGAAAGGCAACCCTCATAAGAAATGGCGTTCTTCTTCCAGAAGAAGTTCACCAGCAGTACTGGGAGGGTGGTGGATGTGTAGCAGACGTCCAAGAAGCTCAAATTGCTGAGGAAAAAGTACATTGGCGTGTGGAGAGCAGGACTGAACCTGGTGGCCAGTATTATTACTATGTTCCCTAGGAGAGTGGTCAAGTAAATGACCAGAAAGAGCAGGAAGAACCAGCCCTGTAGGTTGGAGTGTTTGGAAAATCCTAAAAAGATGAATTCAGTGACAAATGATTGATTGCTCATTTCCAATGTTTCATAGCTACAAAACAGAGAAAAAGAGACCATTATGAGAATGGATTGAGAGCACCCCATACAGGGTTGTTTATCTGCAGCAACATGGCAAATAATATCGAATGAAAAGCAGCCTGGAGACTGATAACCTGTGGGACTGGTCTCAGGGAATCAGACCAATGGAGCCGCACACATTTGTAGGGGTAATGGTGGGTGGGAGTAACCAGAGAATTGCTAGAATGCAACAGAAAGCAATTCGACCTCATCATGGTGTGAAGTCATTTCTCACTGTCTCAGTAATCTCTGACACCTGTTGTTTTTTTATGTAAACATAGTATTTTTGGAGAAGTTCATTTTCATTGCAAATGTTAAGAAAAACATTTAAAAAGCAGAGTCATCATCTGCAGAAGCATTCGGTGTTGCCTTCAGTGTTTTCCAATGTAGAGTTTTTCTCATTTTACATCAATCTTTATCTCTGTGTTCAGAAAGGCAGAAGTTAACTATTCCTGTACAATGCTGAAATTATCAGGGAAAGAGCAAAAGAGAGCAAAGAAGTTGATGAAGTGGTGTTGGACTGGCTATCTTAAGTATACAGGGAAGATCAGTGGAGTAGAAGGAGAATGAGAGGGCGGAGTGGTTTGGGACGGGAGGAAATGTGAAAGGTCTTTACGCAGATCATGTTATGTGCACATGGAAGTCTAAAACAGGGCACTGCACCTGTATGTATATGTACAAAGCACCAGACAGAAATTAACAGATAAATGACCCAAAGAAAGATCAGTAGAGAAAGGAGAATGGGTGCGCGAAGGGGAGGGAGATGCGGGGTGGGGACTGAATGGACTAAATCAAATTCCATGCACTTAGGATCTTTTCCAAATCAACCCAACTTCTATGTATAACTATTATGCTCTAATAAAAAATTTAAGAAGATGACATGATCCTATCAGCAAAGAGTGAGATTTGAATTCTTCTTGACCTATTTGTATACCTTTAATTTCTTTCTTTTGTCCAATGGCTCTGGCAATTTCAAGGAGGAAGTTGAATAGAAGTGGTGAATGAGAGGGAACCCTGTCTTCTTCCAGTTTTTAGAGTGAATGCTTTTAACCTTTATCCACTTAGAATGATGCTGCCTTGGGTTTAGCATAGATAGCTTTTAGAATGCTTTTACAAAGTTCCTTCTGTCCCTAGTGTTTCTACTCTTTTTACAGGTAGGGGTGCTATATTTTGTTAAATGTTTTTTTCTGCATCTATTGAGATGATCAATAAACTTACATATCTCTTAAATAAACTTAATTTCTCCCCTTTGGCTAAACATTCAGATCATCTCCAGTCCTATAAATATTTTAATGAACATTTTCCTACATAAACATATGTGACCATTTCGAATTATCTCTTCAGAATAAAATTTAAATCTGACATAAAAGAATTTGTTGTGCAGTTTTTATTTAAAACTAGCTCATGGAAGACATTATATTAAGTGAAATAAGCCAGACACATAAAGAGAAATAGCAGTTTTTCACTTCTTTGTGGAAGCTCAAAAGTTGATCTCAGAGAAGTAGGGAGTACAGCGGTGGTTATTGGATCCTGGGAGAGAATCACAAAAATCATTGTGAGTCTGATTTCTCAAAGTCGCATGTGAAGGACTGCCTGAAACATGCCCTCTGAGTGTGGTCTTTAAAAAAAAATAAGAGTGGACTTCTAACAGAGTCCTCAGAAAATCTCTCTTCTCTCCTCAGTGGGCAGCAGGAGGTCCATGGGTCTGGCTGCCTAGAAGCTAGCTGTGGTGTGCAAATGGGCAGGACCAGGACAGCTGGAGAATCTCAATAATCACTAGTACACCACATTCTAGGGGAGGGCAGGCTGGAAACAGGACATCCAGAAGAAAATGGCTTGAGCTCTGAAAATGACAGAATCTGGGGATTAATAAAACGGTTGTGGGTCCAATCCACTCATAACACCTACTCCCTGGGTCAGTCCATGGTTACCACAGTTACCACAGGCCTGACCAGAACAACCCGGAGGGGGAGATGCACTCTGGCCTCCTGGCTTGGAGGTTTTGTCTGGGGCCAGCTGACCAATTGCTGCCAGCCTGAGATGAGGTGGGACGCCAAGGTGGAAGGGAACAAGGGGGGAAGCGTCCCTAGCTCATGGCAGCCAGAAACTTGGGGCGGGGGGGGGATGGGATGAGACAGTTCACAGGGGTCAAGATGTGATTTCCCAGGGCATGTCCCCGGCCACACTCCACCTGCCCACACTCCTCTAAGTACAGTGGGCTTTTCAGATAATTAACCCACAAAACGGATGGATCCACAGATTAGGTCAAAAGACTCACAGTCTAATCATTTCACTTCTGAACACTTCTACTGTGGCTGTCCATGAGCTCTTGGTGGGGGGATACATTATTTCTGAGCCATAATAGTCTCTACAGTCCATGTGCTTTGGTTAGAATACTTTCATGTAGTCTCTGAAAAAAATCAGGTGCCAAAACAAGATTAAAAGGAATTATCTGGTAACTGAAGATGTGACATTTGGAGCTTGGGGAAAAGCTCTGAAGAGGAGCCCTGGGTAAAGCACTTTAAAGTCCTGGTGACGAGGACACAAAAGGGCACCTGGTCTGTGAGATAGCTGAGTGGCAGTGGGATCACTCATTAAAACATAAAAAAAAAATATGAGAAGGAGCGTGACTGGGGAGAGGAAAGGAGGGAAGGAGGTTGGGCCTGGAGTCTGGGTACCTGCAGGGTATTCCCAAGGAGATTCCAGAAGGCAGCGGGACAGGTTCCCAGGAGATAGGCCTGAGAGTCATGGCTTAGAGTGACTGTGGAAGTCACAGGTGATCATAAAGCCAAAAGAGAGCAGGGTGAGGAGAGAGGGCCTGATGGACTGTGCAGAAAAGAAGGTGTCCAGAAGGAGCCTCACCAGCTATCAGCAATCATTCTGCACCACAGTGTCAAAGCTCTGCTCTCTGTACCAGACCTTCTGCACCCCAGTCTAAAACCTCTGCTCTCTATAACAGTCCTTCTGCATCCCAGGCTACAACCTCTGCGCCCTGCAACAATCCTTCTCCACCCCAGTCTCCAAGTTTTGCTCTCTGAAACACTCTTTATGCACACCAGTCTCGAACATCTGCTCTCTGCAACAGTCCTTCTGCACCTCAGTCTGAAAACTCTGCTCTCTGCAACAATCATTCTGCACCACAGTCTCAAACCTCTGCTCTTTGTAACAGTCCTTCTACACCTCAATCTCAGAACTCTGCTCTATATAATATACTTCTGCACACCAGTCTCAAACTGTGATATCTGTAACAGGCCTTCTGCACCCCAGTCTCCAACCTCTGCTCCCTGCAAGAAAACTTCTGCACCCCAGTCTCCATGTTCTGCTCTCTGAGAGTCGTTCTGCACCCCACTCTCGAACATCTGCTCTCTGCAAGAGTCCTTCTGCACCTAAGTCTGAAAACTCTACTCTCTGCAACAATCATTCTGCAACCAAGTCTCCAATCTCTGCTCTCTGTACCAGTATTTCTGCACCTTAGTCTCCAAACTCTGCTCTCTGTAACAGATCTTCTGCACCCCAGTCTCCAACATCTGCTCTCTGCAATGATCCTTCTTCTCCCCAGGCTCCAACCTCTGCTCTCTGCAATGGGTCTTCTGCACCCCAGTCTCCAACCTCTTCTCTCTGCTCTCTGCAACAATCATTCTGCAAAAAAGTCTCCAAACTCTGCTCTCTATAATATCCTTCTGCACACCAGTCTACAAACTGTGCTATCTGTAACAGTCCTTCTGGACCCCAGTCTCCAACCTCTGCTCTCTGTAACAGGCCTTTTTCACCCCAGTCTCCAACCTCTTCTCTCTGAAACGATCATTCTGCACCTCAGTCTCAAACCTCTGCTCTCTGCAACAGTCCTCCTGCATCACATTCTCCAAACTCTGCTCTCTGTAAGATCCTTCTGCACCCCAGTCTACAAACTCTGCTCTCTGTAATAGTCCTTCTGCACCCCAGTATCCAAACTCTGCTCTCTGTAACAAACCTTCGGCACCCCAGTCTCCAAACTCTGCTCTCTGTAACAGTCCTTCTATACCTCAGTCGCCAAACTCTGCTCTCTGTAACAGACCTTCCGCACCCCAGTCTCAAAACTCTGCTTTGTGTATCAGTCGTTCTGCAACCCAGTCTCCAGCCTCTGCTCTCTGTAACAGTCCTTCTGCACCTCAGTCGCCAACCTCTGCTCTCTGTAACAGTCTTTATGCACCCCAGTCTCAAATCTATGCTCTCTGCAACATTTCTTCTGCACCCCAGTATCCAACCTATGCTCTCTGTAACTGTCCTTCTGCACCCCAGTCTCAAACTTCTGCTCTCTGTGAGATCCTTCTTCACCTCAGTCACCAAACTCTGCTCTCTGCAACGATGCTTCTGCACCCCAGTCTTCAAACTCTGCTCTCTGTAACATTTCTTCTGCACCTCAGTCTCTAACCTCTGCTCTCTGTAAAAATCTTTCTGCGACTCAATCTCCAACCTCTGCTCTCTGTAATGATCCTTCTTCACCTCAGTCTCCAACCAATGCTCTGTAACAGGCCTTCTGCACTGCAGTCTCCAACCTCTGCTCTCTGTAAAAGTTCTTCTGCACCCCAGTCTTTAAGCTCTACTCTCTGATGCAGTCCTGCTGCACCCGAATGAAACATCTGCACTCTGTTACAATCTTTCTGAACTCTTCTATCTTTAATAGTTCTTCTGAACCAGAATCTCCAAACTCTGCTCTCTGTAACACTCCTTATGCAACCCAGTCTCCATCCTCTGCTATCTGTAAGGATCCTTCTGCACCCCAATCTCCAACCTCTGCTCTCTGTAAAAGTCCCTCTTCACCTCAGTCTCCAAACTCTGCTCTCTGTAACAATTTTTCTGCACCTCATTCTCTAAACTCTGCTCTCTGTAACAGTCCTTCTGCACCCAAGTCTCCAACATTTCCTCTCTGCAATGGTCCTTCTGCACCCCAGTCTCCAAACTCTGCTCTCTGTAACAGTCCTTCTGTACCACTGCTCTTGTAAGGGTCCTTCTGCAACCTAGTCTCTAAACACTGTTCTGTGTAACTGTTCTTCTGAACCTTAGTCTCCAACCTCTGTTCTCTGCTACAGTAGTTCTGCACCCCGATCCTCTACATCTACTCTCTGCAACAGTCCTTTTACACGCCAGTCTAAAACCTCTGCTTTCTGCAATAGTCCTTCTGCACCCTAGTCTCCAAACTCTGCACTCTGTAACAAGACTTCTAAAAGCCAGACTCGAAACTCTGCTCTATGTAACAGGCCTTCTGCACCCCAGTCTCCAACCTCTTCTCTCTGCATCGATTCTTCTCCACCACAGTCTCCAACCTCTGCTCTCTGCAACATCCTTTTGCACCCCAGTCTTCAACCTCTGCTCTCTGTAAGATCCATCTGTACCCCAGTCTCCAAAATCTGCTGTTTGTAACAGTCCTTCTGCAACTCAGTCTCCAACCTCTGCTCTCTGTAAAAGTCCTTCTACACCTCAGTCTCCAAACTCTGCTCTCTGTAACAGTCCTTCTGCACCTCAGTCTGAAACCTCTGGTCTCTGCACGATCGTTCTGAACCCCAGTCTCCAATATCTGCTCTCTGTAATAGTCCTTCTGTACTGAGTCACTAAACTCTGCTCTCTGTAAGATCCTTCAGACACCCAGTCTCCAAATACTGCTTTCTGTATAAGTCCTTCTAAACCAAAGTCTCCAACCTCTGCTCTCTGTATCTATCCGTCTGCACCTCAGTCTACAAACTGTGTTTTCTGTAACAGTTCTTCTGCACTCAAGTCTCCCAAATCTGCTCTCTTTAACAGTCCTTTTATACCGCAGTCTCCAACCTCTGGTCTCTGTAACGGTCCTTCTGCACCCCAATTTTCAACCTCGGCTTTCTGTAACAGTTCTTCGGCACCTCAGTCTCCAAACTCTACTCTTCGTAACAGACCTTCTACAACGCAGCCTCCAACCTCTGCTCTCTGTTACAGTATTTCTGCACCTGAGTCTGAAACCTCTGCTCTCCATGAATCTTCTGCACCCCAGTCTCCAAACTTTTCTCTCTGCAATGATTCTTCTCCACCCCAGTCTCCAACATCTGCTCTCTGTGAAAGTCCTTTTGCACCCCAGTCTCCAAACTCTGCTCTATGTAAGATCCATCTGAACCCCAGTCTCCAACCTCTGCTCTCTGTAACAGTCCTTCTGCACACCAGTCTCCAAATTCTGCTTTCTGTATCTGTCCTTCTGCACCTCAGTCTCCAACCTCTGCTTTCTGTAACAGTCCATCTGTACTCCAGTCTCTAAAATATGCTCTCTGCAACAGTCATTCTGCACCCGAGTCATCAACGTCTGCTCTCTGCAAGAGTCCTTCTGCACCCCAGTCTCCAAACTCTGCTCTCTGCAACGATCCTTTAGGACCAGAGTCTCCAAAATCTGCTCTCTGGAACAATCCTAGTGCATCATAGTCTCCAACCTCTGCTATGTGCAAGATCCTTCTGCACTCCAGTTTTCAAACTTTGCTCTCTGTAACATTTCTTCTCCACCGCAGTCTCCAACCTCTGTCCTCTGCAACAGTCCTTCTGCTCCCCAGTCTCCGAGATCTGTTCTCTCTAACAGTCATTTTGTACCGCAGTCTCCAACCTCTTCTCTCTGTAATGGTCGTTCTACACCCCAATTTCCAACTTCCGCTTTCTGTAATTGTCCTTCTGCACTTCAGTCTCCAAACTCTGCTCTCTGTAAAAGTCCTTCTACACCCCAGTCTCCAACCTCTGCTCTCTGTAACAGTCCTTCTGCACACCAGTCTCCAAACTCTGCTCTGTGTATCTGTCCTTCTGCACCTCAGTCTCCAAACTCTGCTCTCTGTAACAGTCCATCTGCACCCCAGTCTCTAAAATCTGCTCTCTTAAACAGACCTTCTGCACCCCAGTCTCTAACATCTGCTCTCTGCAACAGTCCTTCTGCACCCAAGTCTACAAACACTGCTCTCTGCAACGATCCTTCTGGACCCCAGTCTCCAATGTCTGCTCTCTGCAACAATCCTTGTGCACCAAAATCTCCAACCTCTGCTAGGTGTAAGATCTTTCTGCAATCCAGTTTCCCAACTTTGCTCTCTGTAACATTCCTTCTCCACCACAGTCTCCAACCTTCCTCCTCTGCAACAGTCCTTCTGCTCCACAGTCTCCAAGATCTGCTCTCTGTAACAGTCATTCTGTACCGCAGACTCCAAACTCTTCTCTCTGTAACAGTCCTTTTACACCCCAATTTCCAAACTCTGCTTTTTGTAACAGTCCTTCTGGACCTCAGTCTCCAACCTCTGCTCTCTGCAACAGTCCTTCTGCACCCCAGTCTCCAACCTCTATTCTCTGCAACAGTCGTTCTGCATCCCAGTGTCCAACCTCTCCTCTCTATAGCAGTCCTTCTGAACCAGGTCTCCAACCTCTGCTCTCTTTATCCGTTTTTCTGCACCCCAGTCTCCAAAATCTGCTTTCTCTATAAGTCCTTCTGCACCCCAGTCTCCAATATATGCTCATTTTAACAGTCTTTCTGAACCTCACTCTCCAAACTCTGCTTTCTGAAAAGTCCTCCTGCATGCCAGTCTCCAACCTCTGCTCTCTGAAACATTCCTTCTGCACCCCAGTCTCCTACCTGTGCTCTCTGTAAAAGTCCTTCTGCACCCCAATCAAAAACCTCTGCTTTCTTTAACGATGCTTTTGCACCCCAGTCTCTAACCTCTGCTCTCTGCAACGATCTTTCTGCACCTCAGTCTTCAACTTCTGCTCTCTGCAACGATCCTTCGTCATCCCAGTCTCGAACATCTACACTCTGTAACAGTCCTTCTACACCCCAATTTCCAAACTCTGCTTTCTGTAACATTCCTTCTGGACCTCAGTCTCCAACCTCTGCTCTCTGCAACAGTCCTTCTGCACCCCAGTCTCCAACCTCTGCTCTCTGCAATAATCCTTCTGCACCCCACTCTCCAACGTCTGCTCTCTGCCACAGTCCTTCTGCATCCCAGACTCCAACCTCTTCTCACTGTAAGATATTTCTGCACCCCAGTCTCCAACCTCTGCTCTCTTCAAAGTTCTTTCTACACCCCAGTCTCCAACCTCTGTTCTCTGCATCAGTCCTTCTGCGCCACAGTCTTCAACATCTACTCTCTGCAACAGTTCTTCTCCACCCCAGTCTCCAACCTCTTTTCTCTTTAACAGTCCTTCTGTACTGCAGTCTCCAACCACTGCTTTTTGTAAGGGTCCTTCTGCATCTGAGTCTCCAAACACTGTTCTGTTTAACTGTTCTTCTGTACCTTAGTCTCCAACCTCTGTTCTCTGCTACAGTACTTCTGCACCCCAATCCTCTACCTCTACTCTCTGTAACAGTCCTTCTACACGCCAGTCTAAAACCTCTGCTTTCTGCAATAGTCCTTCTGCACCCCAGTCTCCAACCTCTGCTCTCTGTATCAATCCTTCTGCACCTCAGTCTCCAAGCTCTTATCTCTGTAACGATCCTTCTGCACCTCAGTCTCCAAACTTTACTCTTTATAACAGTGCTTGTGCACCGCAGTCTCCAACCTCTGCTCTTTGTAAGATCCTTCTGCAACCCAGTCTTCAAACTCTTCTCTCTGTAACAGTCCTCATGCACCCCAGTCTCCAAACTCTGCTCTCTGTACCAGGCTTTCTTCACCCGAGTTTCCAACATCTGCTTTCTGTATCTGTCCTTCTGCACCCCAGTCTTCAAACTCTGCTCTCTGCAACAATTCTTCTGCATCCTGTCTCCAAACTCTGCTCGCTGCAACAGTCCTTCTGCACCCCAGTCTCCAAACTCTGTTCTCTGCAACAGTCGTTCTGCATTCCAGTGTCCAACTTCTGCTCTCTATACCAGTCCTTCTGTACCGGAGTCTCCAACCTCTGCTCTCTTTATCCGTCCTTCTGCACCCCAGTCTCCAACATCTGCTTTCTCTATAAGTCCTTCTGAACCGCAGTCTCTAATATCTGCTCTCTTTAACAGCCTTTCTACACCTCAGTCTTCTACCTCTGCTTTCTGCAAAAGTCCTCCTGCACCCCAATCTTCAACCTCTGCTCTCTGATACATTCCTTCTGCACCCCAGTCTCCTACATGTGCTCTCTGTAAAAGTCCTTCTGCACCCCAGTCTTCAACCTCTGCTCTCTGTAACAGTCCTTCTGCACCTCAGACTTTAAACACTGTTCTCTGCAACAGTCCTACTGCACCCCAATCTCCAACCTCTGCTCTCTGCAACAGTCCTTATGCACCTCAGTGTCCAAACTCAGCTCTCTGTAAGATCCTGCTGAAACCCAATCTCCTACCTCTGCTTTCTGCAATGTTCCTTCTGTACCCCAGTCTTCAAATTCTGATCTCTACAATAGTTATTCTGCACCCCAGTCTAAAACCGCTGCTCTCTGTAACAGTCCTTCTGTACCACAGTCTCCAAACTCTGTTCTCTGTAAGGGTTTTTCTGCACCACATTGTCCAACCTCTGCTTTCTGTACCAGTTTTTTTTTTTGCACCAAATTCTCGAAACACTGCTCTCTGTATCAGTCCTTCTGCACCTCAGTTTCCAAACTCTGCTCTTTGTAATAGTCCATATGCAGCCCATTCTCTAAATTTTGCTCTCTGTCACATTCCTTCTGCACCCCAGTCTCCAAAATCTGCTATCTTCAACAGTCCTTCTCCAACCCAGTCTCCAAACTCTGCTCTCTGCATAAGTACTTATGCGCCCCTATCTCCAACCTCTGCTGTTTGCCACAGTCCTTCTGCTCCTCAGTTTCCAAACTCTGCTCTCTGTAGGATCATTCTGAAACCCAGTCTCTAACCTTTGCTTTCTGCAATTGTCCTCCTGCAACTCAGACTCCAACCTCTGTTCTCTGAAACAGTCCTTCTACACCCCAGTCTCCATAATATGCTTGCACCAATGATCCTTCTGCACCCAAGTCTCAAACATCTGCTCTCTGCAACAGTCCTTCTCCACCACAGTCTCAAAACTCTGGTCTCTGCAACAGTCCATCTGCACCCCAGTCTCCAAACTCTGCTTTCTATATCAGTCCTTCTGCACCCCAGGCTCCAACCTCTGCTCTCTTAACAGTCCTTCTTCACCTCAGTCTCCAAACTCAGCTTTCTGCAACCTTCCTTCTGCACCCAAGTCTCCAACCTCTGCTCTCTACAACGATCCTTCTGCACCATAGTCTCAAACCTCTTCTCGCTGCAACAGTCCTTCTGAAACCCAGTCTCCAACATCTGCTCTCTTCAAACGTTCTTCTGTACCTCAGTCTGAAAACTCTGCTCTCTGCAATAATCATTCTGCACCACATTTTCTAAACTCTGCTCTCTTTAACAGTCTTTCTGTACCTCAGTCTCCAACCTCTGCTCTATGCAACAGTCCTTCTGCACCCCAGTCTCCAAAGTCTGCTCTCTGCAACAGTAATTCTACACCCCATTTTCTAACCTCTGCTCTCTGCAACAGTCCTTCTACACCCCAGTCTCCATACTCGGATAGCCCCAAAGATCCTTCAGCATCCCAGTCTCCAACTTCTTGTCTCTACATCAGTTCTTTTGCACCCCAGTCTCCAACTTCTGCTCTCAGTAACAGTCCTACTGTACCGCAGTCTCCATCGGCTATTCTCCGTAAGGGTCCTTATGCACCCCAGTATCCAACCTCTGCTTTGTGTATCGTTTTGCACCACAGTCTCAAAACTCCGCCCTCTGTAACAGTCCTTCTGCAACTCAGTTTGCAACCTCTGGTCTCTTTGAAAGTCCTTCTGCATCCCAGTCTCCATCCTATGCTCTCTGCAAAAGTAATTTTGCACCCCAGTTTCTAACATTTTCTCTTCTCTCTGCAACAGTCCTTCTCAACCCCAGTCTCCAAACTCTGCTCTCTATAACAGTCTTTCTGTACTACATTCTCCAAACTCTGCTCTGTGTAAGGGTACTTATACACCCGAGTCTCAAACCTCTGCTTTCTGTATCAGTCCTTCTGCACCCCAGTCTCTAACCTGTGCTCTGTGTAACTGTCCCTCTGCACCTTAGACTCCAAACTCTGCTCTCTGATACAGTCCTTCTAGACCCCAGTCTCCAAACTCGGCTCTCTGTAACAATCCTTCTGCACCTCAGTCTCGAACCTCTGCTCTCTGCAACGGTCCTTCTGCACCTGAGTCTCCAACTTCTGCTCTGTATCAGTCCTTTACGCCTGTATCCCACATCTGCTCTCTGTAACAGTCCTGCTTCACCTCAGTCTTAAACCTCTGCTCTGAGTAACAGTCCTTCTGCATCCCAGTCCCCAAACTCTGCTTAATGTAACAGTCCTTCTGAACCTAAGACTCCAAACTCTGCTCTACAAAAGATCCTCCTGCAACCTGGTCTCCAAACTCTGGACTCTGTAACAGCCCTTCTGCACCCCAGTCTCCAACCTCTGCTCCTTTAACAGGCCTTCTGTACCCCAGTCTCCAAACTCTTCTCTCTGTATCAGTTCTTCTGCACGCCAGTCGCGAATATCTGCTCTTTGTAAAAGTCCTTCTGCATCTCAGTATCCTACATCTGCTCTCTGCAACAGTCCATCAGCATTCCAGATTCCAACTTCTGGTTTCTGCAACAGTCCTTCTACACCCAAGTCTCCAACCTCTGGTGTGTGCAACAGTCCTTCTGCACCCCAGTCTCCAAACTCTGCTCTCTGTAACAATCCTTCTGTGCCTCAGTCTCCAAACTCTACTCTCTGTAACAGTCCTTCTGCACCTCACTCTCCAACATTTGCTCTTTGTAAGTTCCTTCTCCAACCCAGTCTCAAAAGACTGCCCTCTGTAACAGTCCTTCTGCACGCCTTCTCCCAACTCTCCTCTCTGTAACAGGCCTTCTGCAA